>NW_028261383.1:8571550-8746550 GCF_051295495.1 Thamnophis sirtalis
ATGATACCATTAACCCTTCCCTAGTGTACATAAAGATAACACGAGAGAAGGTGGAAGCATATTGGAACTTGCAAGATTAAACCAATATAGTTGATTTCAAGGCTGCTGTCAGGCCTTGAAGCCACCTTTTGCATTGGGCCTTCAGACCTGCCACATTTAATGCTGTGGGAAAATGTGAGGGTGGATTAGATGGAATGGAGCAGATGTAGTCAAAATAACATTCCTTTCACAGAAAATCAAGGTCATCATGCCCTGCACCTGGAGCAGAGTAACTGGGAGGCATCTCCAGTTGCAACAGTGCTTGATTGGACCATGTGATGGACAGACATGTGGGTGCTAGGCAGGGACTTGAACTTTGGGTGCGGAAAACCTGGAAGCTTTCAGATTCGAGGTTTCCCAGATGTGCCAACATGACATCTCTAATAAAATGGAACTTTGAGGAACCTCAAGCCTCTGAGTCTTCTTTCATTTGGGGTATTACTTGGAACCCTGACATTATATGCATTATATCATTAGCCCTAGAAGGTGGAAGCATATTGGAACTTGCAAGATTAAGGTCTGCCCTATGAGGTAGACAAGACTAAGTAACCAATATAGTTGATTTCAAGACTGCTTTTATTGTAATAACTATAGTAAGAGAGTCTGGCAATATTTTTCAGCCTCAATACATAGTTCATGAATTTCATAAACTTTATAAGCTAATGTCCTTTAAGGTTTTTTTTCTTTATTGTTGTTACATTATGTATTTTGTTGATTAGGTTAATTGCAAGGGTTAAGTAAGCTCCCCGTTGGAAGAGCGAGTACGTTCAGAGAAGCATTGTGAGAGTTGTGTTGGAGAACACACAAACCAGATATAGAGACACTGCAGTTTAAATAGGCTTTTACTTTTGGGGAAGTAGAGGTATCAGAGTCCATCAAACAGTCCAAGTCATACACAGATAAGACAGTCGGTCATCAATGTCTTTCAGTTAAGGGATAATCCAAATAACATAGTCCAGTATCATATAATCAGTTCGGTACTCAAAGTTTGCTAGCAGTTGCAAAACTTACAATAGCTCATGGCACTTTGTCACAGCCAGCTTCCAATAACACTAAGATCAGAGCAGCCCAGCATCTAACAAACAGAGTCATTCTGACTCGCTCTTATGCCTGATTGAGGAAAACAGCAACCAATCACATTTTACAGTAAGATTTAAAGAAACAGGTACAACAATGTTACATGATTTATATATTGTCAACCCAACCATTAGATTATATTCCTAACAGCATCCTTGGACCATACAGAAATCCCTACTAATATAATTGCTGTAAATATAGATACGGAATACTGGAACAGTAACAGTAAGATCTTTATTACGGTCAAAGACCAGCAATGTACATTTGTCTTTACACTATATTAAAAATACTAACATTAAAATATAATTAAAATATTTACATCAAAAGTGGATAATAACATTATGGTCCAAAGATTGTTAAAGGTATGTCCAGATAATTGGTACAAGATGGTACTATACTGTAGCCAATTTTTTTCTTATGGACATTGCAGCAGCACAGAACTTTGCCACTGCATATGTGGTAACCAGGTTAGTGTCCTGGAGGAGAAAGCCTAGATAAAAATTGTCTGCCCTCCCTGGCAATATCTCTAATAAGGGGAGAATATATGCAGACCTACAAGCTCTGTATAGCTCGCAGTATAATAGTACATGTAAATTATCTTCCACTTCTCCTTTACCACATATACAAACGGCTATAGGTGTTCTCTTATACCTGCCCTGGAGGAGTGCTGAAGGAAGAATGTTAAATCTGGCTCTGAAGAAAGCTATTCTTTGTTTTGGAGAGATCAGGTCACTTAGATATCTTGCCGATTCCCACATACCCTGTTTGATTCTGTCCCTGCTGTGGAAAGGCAACCTATTTAGTTCTTCTTGGAACTCCATGTCCCTCATTCTATTGATTACTACTTGCTTTGCTTGCTCAAAGCCTAGGGACATTAAGAATAATGGTGAAAGCCCATAAGAGCCTAGCTTGTGATCAATTGCTTGTTTCCAGGGGGAAAGGAAATTGTCAGTCAACACTAGTGGGGACAGTCCCTCTGGAAAGAAATGCATTTTAAGCCAATAAGTGACCATCATCTTCCAGGCTCTTACTTGAATTTGAGGCATGCCTGTCTCAATTCTTAACTGGGCATTTGGAGTTCCATTGGGAGCAGCTAAGATGGCTCGCAGGAATTTTGTTTGAATGGTTTCTAACAAGTCTCTCTTTGCAAGGATTCCTGTTTGTGCCCCGTAAAGAATTTGTGCCAATGTTTTGGCCTCAAAAAGTTTTAAGGCAGTAGGTACTAACTGACCTCCACCTGTATAAAAGAAATGTTTGATTGCATTTGAGGACCTGATGGCTACTTGCAATGTGTGATCCAGATGTGTCTTCCATGTCCCTAGCGAGTGGAAAACCACACCAAGGTATCTAAATGTTCTAACCTGTTCCAAACTATATCCTTCTATTTGCCAGGAGTATTGGCTTGGTCTTTTAGCAAAAACTAAAATTTTTGATTTATCGAAGTTAAGGACCAGCTTGTTTTGCCTGCAATAGTCGAGTGTTGCCCTAATTGCTCTCTTCAGTCCTATGGGGGTTTGTGAAATGATAGCGGCATCATCAGCATATAAGAGGATTGACACTTTGCGTTGTGCTAGGTTAGGAGGATGGAAATCAGGGTTCTGTAAAAGATCAATCAGGGGATTAATGTAGAAGTTGAAGAGGGAGAGGGACAGGATGCAACCTTGCCATACCCCTTTTTGTACCCTTACTGAGCTGGTTAAACTCCCTTGGGGATTGCACCTCACTTTCAGGGTGGAATTGGCATACAATTTTTGTATGAGAAAGAGCTCAGTTTATCGATAGTGGTCCATTTTAACTTCTCCCAGAGGGTGATCCTGGATATTGAATCGAAGGCCTGTTTAAAATCCAGGAAGGCCACAAAAAGAGAGGGTTTTTTTTTTATGTGTGTATTTTTGAACTAAATGGTGGAGTACCAAGATATGATCCACCGTCGATCTTCCTTCTCTAAAACCGTCTTGTTCGTCTTTGATTATCCCCCCTGAAATTAGCCAATCTTGAAGTTTATAATTTAGGTGTTTGGCATACAGTTTACTAATAACACTTAGAAAATTAATGGGTCTGTAGCTGCCTGGGTCATTTCTATTCCCTTTTTTATAAATTGGTATGATAATTGCTACTCCCCAATCTCTAGGCATATGGCCTGTATTGTCTATAAATGTAAACAGTGATGCTAAAAGTGGAGCCCACCAACTGGCGTTCTTTTTAATTATTTCTGACAGGACATTATCAGCTCCAGGTGCCTTATTAGCCTTTAGGGCTCCAATCAACCGGCATATCTCTTCTGGTGTAACAGGGGGCCAGTGAGGAGTGTGGTCCAAACTAGCTTGGCTCTCCTTGGTTACATAGTCAGGATCTGTATAAAGCTCCCTAAAGTACTCTTCCCAGGCATGAATTGGAACTTGATTTGTAGGGGGTACGGGAGGTTTTCCCAGTCCCCTGGTGATATACCAAAAAAGGGATGTATTTTTTGTCCTGACTGCCGTAATTAGTCTATGCCAAGACTCCTTCAGGGCCGCACTTTTCTTTTCTTTTAGAAGGTTCTTATATTGTGTTTTCAGCTGCTTTAAGTAGTAAGTGTGCTCCTCGGAGGGGGCACCTTTACTTTTCTTGTATTCTTCATTATATATCTTTTTTAGTTGACCGCAATCTCTATCAAACCATTTTTTTGTTTTTTGAAACTAGCATTTTGGGGTGAGCTAGTGATCTGTTACTGAGAACCGAATTCAAGTTTACAATTAAGGATTCAAACCCCTCTAGGTAAAATCCCCCACAGTTATTTCTTAGTAGAGATGTATGTAACTCTATGGTTTCAGGGGCTAACATCCATTTGGTAACTTCCTTAGCATTTTTCTCATTCCATTTAATTTTTACCTGGGTATTTTGAGTTTCTAACCTGGGTAGGTAGACTGTGCCTGCCCTTAGAGAATTCTGGTGCAATGTGAGAGTAAGGAGTATTGTATTAAGATCACTTTCCAATCGCGAGTCTACCTCTATCTTCTGTAAGAACTTCAGGAAGTCATATGATATTATCCAGTAGTCAACTGTGGATTTTCTTCCTGCTCCCCGGTAAGTATATTCTGCTGAATCTCTGTGGAGGCCCAGGTTTCCTGCAAGAAGAGGATGTCAAATTGTGATATATAGTCAAAAAAGAGTTGGTCTTTTGATGGTACGGACCAACCTGCTATATTCCAAGTTATAAGGGAGAGTGGATCAACTTTTGGCGCTCATCAGGAAATTTGATTTATACAAAGGGAAGTTGTCTGGTTGTTACCATGGATTGAGGTGTCATCACACACTGAATTGGTCTTCTTTAAAAATAGGGGGGACCCGTCTAGGTCATGTGTAGACTCTTGAGAAACTTGTTCAGGGTAAGAGGTTTTAGCACCAGCTAGCAGAGCTTGCCATTCCGAAGCCTCTTCTCTGGTTGTAGGGCAAGGCGTTATTAGGTCATCTTTCATTCTTTGCAATGGTGGCTCTTTCATGAGTCGACTCTCAGTATCTTGGTTTGGAGCTGGCGGTGATGAAGGTGTCATGGAATTTTCACACAGGGATGAAAACATCTCCATCCCTATTGGGGTCTCTAATACCCCCTTTGGGTCTTGGCTTCTATTTTCTATGATCTTGAATTCATGCAATCTCTTGTCCTCTGGGGGGGGAAGTGAGAGGCTCAATTATTGGGGAAACCAGGTCTATAAGTGGCTCTGCTGTGTCCATTGTGACCAATAAGGATTTCTTTAAATTTTCTAGCTTGAATAATATATTGTCTTGTTCTTTCCTTGGGAGAGCACCAAAAGCGTTAATGAGGCCAGCTTCTGTGCTGTTAAGTATCTCTTCTCCGGGCAAGTCTGGTTGACTTCCACTATCATTCTCTTTCTTTTCCAAGGTTGAAAATGAGGTGGTGTCATTCGCCTTGGAGGTTCGCATGTTAGTTATTAACGGGATAACCCTTTCCTCACCAAAGACTCTGATGGGAAAGATTTGGAAGGAGGCTAAAAATGCCTTCATCTTGAATAACATCTGGGGTATGGTGGGCTGTTTGAAAGACAGAAGGATCCACTTCCAATTTGGGGCCTCAGGTAACCACTCCACAGCACGGAGATCAATCATGCCCCTGTGACAGTGAGGAAGCTGGCTGAGGAAATTTAATATTGCACTTCTGGAATTCCAACATCCATAATTAAGTCTGTTCAAATGGATTCTAAAAGCTATCCTTTGTGTTTGTAGCGAGCGATGCGATTGTTGTAATTGAGGGAGGGATTCTTTCCTGATTTCTTCTTTATTGATACCTTTTCCTCTCGATGCCTTGTCTGGGGGGGGGGACTGTTTTTTTGAGAGGACTGCCTCCTTTTATCTGTCTCTTTAACTGTTTCTCTGGCTCTTTGTTCTATTTCCTATTCCTTATCCTGTGAATGGGAGTTAATCAAATCTTCTGCCAGAACTTTAGTGGGAGTTCTTGGGGCCCGATATTGCATTTGAAGAAAAACAGCTAAATCTTTTTTCAATGACTCTACATCATGTTGGATGGCAATTAAATGTTCAAATATTGAAACCACCGTTTGCGCTGTGAGAAGGCATTGCTTTGCCATAAACTCGGTTGAATTTTCCCAGGGTAAACTCTCCATACTCTGAATTATCTGGTTGTTCTTTGCCTTTTTAGTCTTTAACTTAGACTCCATAAAGGAAGTTGTTGGACTAGTTGTTTGTGATAAGAGCTGGCGTTCATTTTGTTCCCCCTCCACCAGATCAGAGAAGTCTAGTAAATGCTGATTTGCCATATCTTTTTGCCGGTCCTGTTCTAATCTCTCCAGATTGTTGGAGATGGGGGGGTTAGTTTTACTTACAGATCTCTTGCCAACAAAGAGCTCCTCAATTCTTGGTTGTTTTGCTGTCTTCACTGGAGGGAGAGATCCTGGGCTGGTGCCATAGCATTTCTTTCTTTTTCCCATGCATATTTAATTCTTCCGCAGCAACAAAAGTTTTTGTTTGTATTATGTTCTACGCTGTTATCTCCACCAAAAAAAGTTAAGTAAATAAAAAAGAATCAAGTAGGAGTACTAAAAATTGATAAAATAAAATAAAACTGGGAGGCACTACTGCAAACACGCTCCAGCTGCACCGGCTGCAGCTCCACCGACCTGGAATACTGGAACTGTGCAGAATGATCCCCTCAAAATCCATGCTCTATTTTCTGAATTTTCTCCTCATCTCTCTTGTTTTAGCTTCATCTTCTCCTGCAAAATTCACAGCTTTACAATAACTCCTTGGATGGATTATATCTGGATGAGAATGGAGAGATGGCTCTTGATCTTGACATCATGAGTTGGGCACAGTTTCTCAATCAGTCAGATATCCGGGCAAAATTTGAATGACTTTTTCTATTCAAAGAATTCTCACAACATGGAAACACCACAGGTTCTTCCTATTTAAACTGAGCATCTCCTAGAAATGGAGCAAAGAGAAATGTTAAGCAAACCTTCTCATGAAAGCTCAGGATATAAAAGTGTCTCCTATAGGACACTCCTCACTGGAACTCAAAAAGACTGTGGAGCATCTCCTTCCAAGAAACTGGAATTAGAAGCTGAGAGAGAAGAAGCCATGATGAGGATGGAACTTGATCTGGAGTTCAATTAATTGCTGAGAAAGGGCACATCCTGAGAAAGAGAAGGAGCACCAACACCAGTTAGGGCACTACCCAAACCTCAGTGGTATGAAAAGACCAATTCAAAAAGAACTGTGAAAGAGATGATGTTGAGATATTCCTAAGTAAATTTCAAGATGTCTGCTGAAAACACTGCAAAGCCCAGGATATGGCTCCTATTTGCCTTCTCTTGATATATTGCTTAACCCAAATATTAGCTAATCTAAGAGTTCTGAAGAAAAAGAGGACAAACACAAATATTAATTATTGATTCATTTATTTCACGTTTGAGATTATTTTGGATTTTCATTTGATTCATCTTATACTTCATATTTTTATTTCATTTGGTTTTAAATAAGCCAATTGTGAGGGAACACATGAAAAGGAAACATACAAACCAATAATAATTGCAATAAGAAATTAAATGATATAAATCTAAGAAACAATTTCATTATCAGTTTCCTATTTTTATCACTAAATGTTCCTTAGTGTTTAGCTCAGGTCGCAGGAGGATAATATAGCACTTGGGGAAGAAGATGCAGCCCAGCAGCCCAGCACCAGAGACCAAGATAGAGAAGACCTGAACAGCCACCATGTATTTCGCTTTGGTGCTCAGGTAGGTGGGCAGGAAGGAGATCCAGACACTGCAGAAGACCAGCATGCTGAAGGTGATCAGCTTGGCTTCATTGAAAGCCCCAGGTAGGTTTCTGGCTAGGAAAGCCACTGTGAAGCAAACAGCAGCTAGGAAACCCATGTAGCTAAAGACAACGTAAAACATGGTGACAGAACCTTCATTGCATTGAAGGATGATCTCTCCAGGCTGGGAGTGCAGATCAGAATCAGGGAATGGAGCAGAAACTCCCAGCCAAAGGGCACAAATGAAAAACTGAACACCAGAACAAGAAAGGATGATGGAATTGGCCAAGCTCTTCTTCAGCCATCTTTTCACTCGGTTTCCTGGTTTTGTTGCCAGGAAGGCCAATACCACTGTGATTGTTTTGGCTAACAAAGATGACACGGCTACTGAGAAGACAATGCTGAACACTGTTTGTCGGAGAAGACAGGTAGCTTTTCTTGGTTGTCCAATGAAGAGAAGAGGAGACAAGAAGCAAAGCAGGAGGGAGACAAGGAGAATGTAGGAGAGGTCCCGGTTGTTGGCTTTGACAATGGGTGTTTCTCGGTATTGAATGAATGCAATTAAAACAAAACCTGTGGTTAGGAACAAGACTAGGGCAAAAGAGACCAATATAATGGCCAGATGTTCCTCATAGGCCAGGAAGGTGATGTGTTTAGAGATACATCGGAGTCGGTTCTCAGTTGAATATTGATCATCTGGGCAGTTGGTACATTTTTCAGTATCTGGGATAACAGAAAATAATGTTTATTTTTTCCTCTCAAATTTCAAGGAAACCTTGAACCCCTCTTCATTCTCTGTATTCACCTTCATCAGTGAGAGAAACTTTCTGGTTTCTTCTACTGAGGGACTAGTTACTTCAATATAGAACATAGGAAAATAAATAAAATTCCATCTCCCGGAAGTTGATTGATGAATCAGGCCACCTCACAAATGGACCTCACACAGAAATCTGTTTGGCAACCCGCATGCCCTCTGAATGCAATGATTCAGTAAGGGAAATTCAAAAAATACAGATTTACCATAGAAGGCATGACTGAAATATAGCAAGAAGAACCTGAGTTGTCAGAAATTGTCAT
Organism: Thamnophis sirtalis; assembly: GCF_051295495.1. Taxonomy (NCBI): domain Eukaryota; kingdom Metazoa; phylum Chordata; class Lepidosauria; order Squamata; family Natricidae; genus Thamnophis; species Thamnophis sirtalis. The sequence continues at coordinate 8,580,018 of NW_028261383.1, forward strand.
TTTGTGAGAGGCGCAGGGGTGGGCTGTGGAGGGTTCTCAGGGATTCTGGAGAACCTCTAGATAAGATTCGGTGCAGTTCAGAAAACCTCCAAATCCCATCCTTGCTAGCTCCACCCACCCCACCCACCCCACCCACCCCGCCTCATACCCTCCCCTCCCAAGAGTCCCCATGTTTAGGATGCAGGTAAGGGCAGGGTGTGTGTGGAGGCTCGCTGAGAGGGAAAAACAGGCTTATCAGAAATTGAGGGAGACCGAAATGGGCCCATTTCTGGCCTCAAGAGGGCCTCCAGATCCTGGGTAGTGCAAACCCTGCCTTCCATGGTGCAGGAGGCCAACTAGGTCACATCCACCATGGCCACATCCACCCAGCAACCAGGCAGGGAACCCCTTGCTAAAATCTTTGAAGCCCATGGTTGGAGAGGGTTACAGTTGACGGAGGTTCTACAACATTTGGAAACTTCTCTTGCTGAACCTTCAAATGCATAAAACAGTCAAATAAGTCATAATACAAAAGGTTTTTCCTGGCTGCCAAATGGCCACCATCCGAGCCTCCCTACTTCAAAACCAATAAATCGAACTAAGCAAGTAAGGAATTCTTTCATAATGTGAATAATCATTACACAGAAGATAACTGAAACCTGCACACAAAAGCCACAATTGGAATTGTCTGGATCACTTCAGCTGTGTGGGATTTACTTTGTATGTACTGTATATGTTGTGGATTTTCCCATCCATCTGTGGCAGGAGTGTACAACCAGTGGCCCACGGGCCAGATGCATCACATGCAGATCACACCCACACCAGCTCCACAAAGGCAAAAAATGTTGTGACGGGCCACGATACATCACGTGACACTATCAAGTTTGACACCCGTGACTATGGCTATCTATCCTTTTTTATCCAGATGGGCAGAAATACCAAATGTGGTGGTTTTTTATCTATTTACTATTCCACCATAGACTTTATGCAGAAAATGTTTCCATTGTTCCTATTCCAAGCATTATTTGTCCATGAATGGCTAAAGAAGATGCTCAGAGGAAAGGACCCAGAAGATCCGCCCCAAACAGAAGATTGAAAGAATCTAATCTCTCGACAACTACACAATTGATCACTCAATCTATACTGTGGCCATGGTCTTAAATTCTGCGTATTTTTGAAAATAAACAAATAATCAGTTGAGAGTCATAAAAGACAGAATGACACCCAGGTGATTATTTGTTTATTTTCACAAATAGGCAACATTTAAGACCCTGCCCACAGTCCAGAGGGAACTATAAATTGTGTAGCTGTCGAGAAACAAGCTTGATTCAATCTTCAAGAGCCGAGGTGGAGCAGTGGTTAGAGTGCAGTACTGCAGGCCACTTCAGCTGACTGCTAACTGCAGTTCGGCGGTTCAAATCTCTCCGGCTCAGGGTTGACTCAGCCTTCCATCCTTCTGAGGTGGGTAAAATGAGGACCCAGACTGTGGGGGCAATATGCTGACTCTGTAAACCGCTTAGAGAGGGCTGAAAGCCCTATGAAGCGGTATATAAGTCGAACTGCTATTGCTATTCTCTTATTCACTTTTATGAAAATTGCCTTGGATGAATCCACTTCCTCAAGGTCTTCTCTCACCTTCCTGAGTAGAGATGGTCCCCTCCGGACAAGGAACACAGTCGTAGCAGCAAAATGGCTCTCCTTCTCTCTTCTGCTTGACAAATCCAGGATGGCATTTTTCCACACATTTGGACTCAGGCAAAGGCTAAGCAGAAAAACAAGTAATGCCAAAGAAAATGTGTTAGCATTAATCATCCTGACATTCTGTCGTACTCTTGAAATAAAAGTGATTGCTGAGTTTCTAGAACTATAATGATATGAGGTAGAGGTGAAGTCATGAGGACATGTCCCTCAGAAAGGGTAAGTCAGGAATCTTTTGCTTCAGAACGTGTGAATTGTATGAGGGAATTTCTGAGGTCCTCTGCTTTTCCTTCTGCCGATTTAACAGTATCCAAGACAATGTTTTTTCTGCTGAAGAACTACAATTAGGTAACAGCAACTGGCTTGGAAGAACAAACCCATATTTGTTATTAGTTAAATTTGGAGGTAACTTTCTTCCCAGAATGACAGAAATAGCTAACAATCAAGATAAATAATTGTATTCAGGGGTTTTTAAATGAAGTGCCTTCTTACAAGTCACAGCCCAAATCTAAGCAACATTTCGTTTTAATTTGTCCCTCATTTTTTCAAATATCAGGAAAGGCTTTTCTTTGAGTCAAAATCATATTTCAGTGTTTCAGTTTTCTGGGCTAGGGTGTTATCACTCAGCAATTGAGTCATTTTGATTCCATGTTAAAAAAAACAAAACAATCTTGGATCTCCTTCATAAGAGCAGAAGGTAAATTACATTATCACAGTGGGATGAACGATTGGAATAGATAACTCTAGCCAAGTCTGAGTTTCTTAGAAACTTCTTGCCCTGCCCTTCTATGGGACATTGGGCCCAACCAGGACAAGGTGAATCCAAGTTCCAAAGCTATTTTCCAAGGGGAACAAAAGGACATCTCTCCAGTCTTGATTCAACTTCATCAAATTCAATGTAAAACCTAATTCAGACAGTGGTCAATCAATTTGCCTTCTTGTTTGCTATTTGAAGACAAGGAAGAAGTGGATGACAATCCCTAGCACTTTAGGGATTCGCCCTCTCTCACAATTTTCATACAGCTCCTCTGTTTCAGCATTGAGGCAGAGTGCTCAGCCTGATCACATAGAAAAAATATACCAATATTTCTCCTACCCCGTTGGAAAACTTCAGCCGTAACAGATGATCTTCATTGATAATAAGTCTCTGCTTTTCAACAGTCAACATTTTTTTTCCGTAGTAGTGGTCACCAGACACCCAGATAGAGATACTCAGATCTGCCTTTAAATCTCCATTTTGGTCCAAGTACAGTTTGAATTCAGATACATTGCAAAATTCATTCTTCTCCAGAAAAGGATGGAACTACAATGGGAATATCCAGGCATTTCAAAAGCAGTAAACCTGGTAAATTAATCCTTTGTTCTCATTTATCTTTTTCTTTTACAGAGGTCTAACTTGCAAATATCCTTAGTGGTAGAACAGGTTTAACCATTATCTTCAAAAATGAAAAAGAAAGGTTCAATAAAATTTGTCAATCATATTGACAAAATGTGTTTTCAAAACAATATGATTGATAAAATGTGTTAATTATAAGAAACCTTCTAAATCAGGTCATAAATAAACTGCAAAACGAAAAGAAATATTTATAAATTCCTTGAAAACAATAAGTGCTTCTCACAAAGAATGGATTTATCAAGAAAGTGACCAGGCTAATCTCCCAGGCAGACCACATTATAAATATATCCAGATGAGTTAATTGCACATTATAACTACATTAAGAGAATATTGTATGTGTCTGTCTGTCACTCTATCATCATCATCATCATCATCATCATCATCATCATCATCATCATCATCATCACATTTATATGCTGCTCATCTTGCGGTGCAAGGCCACCATTCATTTTTGTAGGTACAAATGTCCCACCTACTCTTTTTACAATGTGAGAATTTAGGGGAGATCCTACATGAGTTGCTCTCTTTATGTAGTCATGGCCTCCCCCTGCTTTTCTGATTACACAGTTTTAATGTGAAACTGCTGATGATATACTGTAACTTGACTTCAGCAAAGCATGAATGAACTAATTCCTGATGTGATAATTAGGAACTGAGTTAAATGAAGTCTGTATAGTATAATAATGAAGTGGATAAAACTGACTTTAAAGTTGTATTCTTTTTAAAAAGACAACACTTCCAGAAAAACATTTATGACTTCCCTATAGAAAAAAGGGCATAATAAAATCCAATAGAAAATAAAAACAATAATATTTTATCAATAAGGGCTAAAAAACACCAGATGTAATTTAAGAGGAAAAGCAAGTAGAAAGTCTTCCACATTGAAGAAGAAAAATGAAACGCAGAGCAAGGAAGATGGACGCTATCAACCTTGATAAAAATATTTCTGATAATCATATCAAAATAACAGTTGATTAAAAACCAAATCAGAAGTGGGATGTTCAGAGAAAGAAAGCAAATGCATCCATCTTTTGCCCTCAATCTTTCCAGCATTAAACTGTTCTCAATTGAGTCCTTCCTTCTCATTAATTGACCAAAGTATTTGAGTTTCATCTTCAGGATCTAGCTTTCTAAAGAGCTGTCAGTGTTGAGCTCCTCTAGGACTGACGGGTTTGATTGCCTTGCAGTCCAAGGGACTTGCAGGAATCTTCTCCAGCACCATAGTTCAAAGGCCTCCATTCTTTGGCACTCAGCCTTTCTTATGGCCCAACTTTCACAGCCTTACATTGCAACTGGGAAACCATAGCCTTGACTATACACACATTTTTTTGCTGCTTTTTAGTAACCTCTTTAGATTTACCATAGCTTTTCTCCACAGGAGCAAGTGTCTTTTAATTTTTTGGCTGCAGTTCCCATCAGTGCTGATCTTGGAGCCCAGGAAAATAAAATCTATCACTACCTCCATTTCTTTTCCATCTATTTACCAGAAATTGAGAGGGCCAGATGCCAGGATCTTAGTTTTCTTAATGTTTCTAATTTTGCACTCTCCTTCACCCGCATCAAGAGGCTCTTTAGTTCCTCTTCACTTTCTGCCATTAGAGTGGTATCATCTGCATATCTGAGGTTGGTGATATTTCTTTCGACAATCTTAATTCCAATTTTCGATTCATCTAGCCCCGCCCTTCTCATGATGTGCTTTGCATATAAGTTAAATAGGCACAGTGACAGCATACAGCCTTGCCGGACACCTTTCCCAATTTTGAATAAATCAATGGTTCCATGTAGTGTTCTCACTGTTGCTCCTTGACCCACAGAAAGGTTTCTCAAGAGACAAATAAAATGGTCTGGTTTTGGTGAACCAGGTTTGGTGGGGGTCATGTGACTAAGTGTGTGTGAGTGACATCAAGCTGGCCATGCCCACTCAGTCACATGCATCCCATTCTAGCCACACCCACAAATAAACTAGTAAAAAAATTTGAAACCCACCCCTGGTATAAGCAACTACATTTCCCAAACCTTTTGTAGTCTTGTTAAACGCAAGTAGATTGACACGGTTCCCCCCACCTCCTTTTTATTTCTTCTCAAAAGGAACTAAGATTGATGGATCCTTGTCAGGACTCCATACCTGCCATGGCTGCAGCCTTGGTGCCCCCAAACTCCCGTTGCTCTCCTTCCTTCTCCTCCTGGATATGGAGGAATATGCAGCATTCAAGGCATGGGCCAGAGTCTTAATGGCAGTGTAGCAATGGTGTTTATTCCACACAATTTCTTTTTTCTGTTGGATCTCCAGTGGTGATTTCTCAGTGCATCTTTTCCGGCCTTTGACAGAGAATGCATCCTTTGAAAAAGAGCACAGAAATGACTGATGTCCTAAGGGTGGTTCCACAAAGAAAGTGAGTTTAAAGGCATCCTTTATTGGCTCCTTTTTTCTCTCAAAATCAACAATCCAGATACTATTCACATATCTGAGAGCTCTGTGGTATCTCAATGGATATACTGATTTGAGTGTGGTGATCCAGATTTTCTTTTCAATGGGTCCGGACAAATGCCTAAATATAATATGAAAAGGAAGAATTCTTTCCAAAACAGCACCATGTTCTATGAAATGAATATAGACATTGACTTTTCTCCACTTAGAGAGAGCATCTCCATGGGGTGCTGTAAGTTGAGTTGTTGAGAATTGTTGTGATATAACAACACAAATGCCATTTTTGTCAAGCAAAGGAGCAAAAGTCCTCATGAAATTATCTCCATTGTCTGTGTCTGGAGCAAAGAGACCAACAAGGGTCCATCTGAAATGGAGGAGCACTTGGACAATTCCTTGGTAGAGGACCCCTTTTTGGGGGTAAAAACTGTGATAAAAGGGCAATTTACTTTTATCATGCAGCAAATCTGAAAGGTATTCAAAACTGATCTGAAAAAACAATGAAGAACGCTGCATTATTTTTGGAGTAAGATCACTTACCAAATATTAACTTCAAAGAAATACAATTTCATGAACTTATTAGAATAGTTTATTGTTGATTAGCCATTAACACATATGAAAATAAAGAATGAAAATATTTAACATTAACAAGTCTGTATATAATAAGAATATAAAAGAAAAAAGTGAAAAGAATAAGAAATGATTTCTCTATCACCCCTACATCTCCGGTCCAGGTATCCATTTGTCCACTGAAATATTTGGTTCAAATAAAGATCCATATTAAATGCATTTTTTTTAATATCGATCAAACAGGAAATATTTATTTTATTATAAAGTTCTTAATCCTCTAATCTGCAGTCCAAGGCACTGATCTCTTTCTTATCTAATTTATATTCAAATAATAGATGTGTTTGGTCAATCTCCGGGACTCAGCAAATACAAGTCTCTTCATTACAAGGCTCTTGATTAAATCTTTCATATTTCACCCTTGTATCCAGTGCTCATATCCTGCTTGAGTAAATACCACCTTAAGATATTTGCAGAGGAACATTCAGTTCAATGTGCCATCCTTATTGAGCATGTTTGTATCTTTCTCTGCTTCAATATCTGATTTCTTTGGACAGCAAAGTTTTTATCTTCTTTTCCAGCTGCAGAAGAAACAGGAAGACCACAACTCCTAATATAATTTGTCAGCTGTACAATTCAAGGTGTCTTTCACTGAAATTGTCTCTTCTTTAATTGTCTCTTCTAAGACACAAATTTTAGGGAGTCTGTCAGTTTCCATAGATTTAACGGAGCAACAATAATTGGGCAATGGGCCTAAGACAGAATCTTGGGTACCTCACTGCATGCTTCCCTCCATGTATATGGAGTTGCATTGAGGACTAGATGCTAAGTTCTCTTGGTTAGGCAAAACACTGTCTAAAGCTTGATGGTCCTTAAGCAAGGAATTATTTGTTCATATACCCACTTTGAACTCTACCTCAAGAGGATCTGAGCATATATTTTAGCCACAATACCTATTCGACCAATGGGTAAGTAAATTATGATAGATAGATAGATAGATAGATAGATAGATAGATAGATAGATAGATAGATAGATAGATAGATAGATAGAGTTCTGACCCCTCCCCCTTCATGACTCGTTAACAAACACAGGCAAATAAAAGGACTTTTCTTTATCAGTTTTCAGTTCAAACTGGCTTCGAGCCCAGAAATAACATAAACATAAATCTCTGATAAGAATTCAAAACAAAAGCTCTTACAAACGCTGCCCTTCTTTCACCGTCTCTACGGATCAGTTTTACATGAAACAGCAAAGCACTTGTCCAAGTGTAACAGGCATAAATCACTATTAGTAATCAAACAATGTTTTACCAAACACGGAACACACGAAGGAACGTTGACGCCAGTGACTGGGGCGTGGCAGCTAATGTGCCCTCTAATTTTTTTTCAGTGTGAGCAGAAAAGTATAGTGTTTGAGCGCATATTTTCATGCCTGAGCACCTGAATTTTTTTCACAGATGTCACGTAAGACAACGAAATCAATATTATTTGAAACTCAAAATTATGTTTATTCAAGGTACCCGCTTAATTAAAAGTGTTATATAATATCAATATCACTTAACAACGCTCCTGCTTAGCAACCAAAATGTTGGCTCAGAAACTCTGGCATTTGAAGCACACAAGTCTTAAAGCTGTCAGGTTACAAGATCCTTGCACCCCTAACCCTTTAGGGAAAAAAAACCCAGGGGTCTTCAAACCTGACAGCTTTAAGATTTGTGGACTCCAACTCCCAGAATTCCTCCTCCAGTCATGTTGCGGCAAAGTCATCTGCGTGGATCTGCTCCATTTTCGGTTTTTTTCACAGGGGGGCAGGGCTGCCGCTGAAGATGCCAATGAGCCCCTGCTGCCACTAGAATAGCTGCTGCCACCTCCTCCTCCTCCTCCAACATCACCAACACATTTTCTGCCCAGCGCTGCAGCCGAGGTGAAGCAGCCAAAGCTCCCGCAGGCGCCCCCGCCCATGGCAGTGGTGGCGGTGCCTCCCCCTCCCCTCGGAGCACCTCAGCTGGACTCTGGGTTACCCCCGCCACCACCTCCACCGTGCTTTTGAGAAGCCATGAGGTCTTTTTTTCCTGCTCCTGCCCCCTCCGCCACCTTCCTACTAGCTCCCGCGGCCTCATGGCTCCTCAAAAGCATGGCGGAGGAGGAAGGGGGAGGGATAACATGGGGCCCAGCTCAGGTGCTCTGCGTGGAGGGAGAGGCACCACTGCGACGGGCGGGGGTGCTGACGGGAGCTTTGGCCAGCGCAACTGAGGATTTATGAATCTATTTTATATTTCCCTGAAATTTATGAATTTGAGGGGAGGAAACGTGGCCTCAAAAATCTGGAACTCAAAAAAGGCAAGGAGAAAACAGAAAAAACATGTCTCTCCATGTGTAGGTGAGGGGGGGGGGCATATTAGTCTTCTTCCAGCCCTTAATAATCCTCTCGGTGGCTCTGTGCCCAACACACACACACACACACACACACACACACACACACACACACACACACACACATATTGCCGGTCCCGCAAAGAAATCTGCTTTTCCCCATCATGCCCCTCCCTTGCAAGCAGCGGCAGGTGGCCCGTTGGCAAAGGGGAGGGTGGCCAAGGTCCCGCCAGCGCATCTCCCCCCCACCCTCTTTTCCGCCCGCGCAGATCGAGACAAAATCTTTATCTTTCCCCCCGTTCTTCCTCATCATCCCCCCCCCCAAATTAATTGCTGCTGCAGCAGCATCTTCTCCGACTTCACCAATATTTTCCTCCCCGATCGTCCGGCTGTTGTTTCCCACCGGGGGCCTTTTGCTGCTCGGCGCTCTTTTCCATCCTGGATCGTAGGGCGGGAGTGGGGGGACAGATGGGAGGAAGAGGAAGGGGGTGGATGGGGGCCTGGCCTCGCTTGTCCCCCCCCCCCTCTTGGATCTCATTGAGGATCTTCCTTCCGCGATCCTTTGGCTTTCCGATCCGGGAAGCAGGCTGGATCCAAATCAGATCAGGGGTGGGGAGGTTGGAGGAGGAGGAGGAGGAAGATCTTCCCAAGAATTCAGAAAATCCCCCAGTCTCGCTCTTCCTCTTTTCTCATCGCGGGGCGGCTTGTGCGCAGAGGAAACTTGGTCGGAAGCGAGGCAGTGGGCGGGCGGCTAAGCACACAAAGCCGGGAATATTAGGGAGGAGACACCCCCCCCCCAACAACCCCCCTACCCGAAATCTGGGAGAGAGAAAAATTCCTTTGTAGAGTTATTTATTCCCCCTTCCCTTCACTGTCATTCGCTCCGTGCTCATCAAAACAAGCCTGGGGAGGTCCTTTGCGGGTGCCCAGTTCTAGCTGCCTGCAAAGGACTTCTATGTGTTTGCTTTGCTGAACACGGAGCGACTGATAGAAATGACAGAAATCACTGCGCGGCAGTTAGAAACGGCTGCGTGGTGTTTTCTTGCCACGTGCCGTGCACCTTAGAGGGAACAGTGGTGGCAGCATCCCTCCTTTTATCTCCCAACTTGCTTCTAACCATTCCCAGCTGCCTAATGAATCTTGATCCCGAAAAGACTCTCAGCAGAACTGCTGAGTCACAATACTATCCCCCACCACAGGGCCCTTTCCCCGGGGTCCAATGGTCGGGATGACGTGTCCCCAAGATAACCCGCACCCATTTCCCTTGGTGCCTTTTTCATGAATTCCAAACCTCTGGAGGCATAGCCCCCTTGAATTGGAACTCTTTCGGTATCCGGTGGCCCCCATGTTTCCTTCTGCCCTTCCCGGCGTCGACACCCCATCCAGGGTCCTCCACCCTCTGCAAGGCCAATCCACCAACCCCCTTTCCGTCGGAGGTTGACAGCAGCTCTACTGACTTTGACCGAGCCTTCACTCCCTGTTTAGGGTCCTCCACCCTCTGCAAGGCTGACCCACCAACCCCCTTTCCGTCGGAGGTTGACGGCAGCTCTGCTGACTTCGGCTGAGCCTTAACACCCTGTCCAGGGTCCTCTACCCTCTGCATGGCTGATCCACCAGCCCGCTTTCCGTCGGAGGTTGACGGCAGCTCTGCCAACTTCGGCCGAGCCTTAACACCCTGTCCAGGGTCCTCCATCCCCTGCATGGCTGACCCACCAGCCCGCTTTCCATCGGAGGTTGACGGCAGCTCTGCCAACTTCGGCCGAGCCTTAACACCCTGTCCAGGGTCCTCCACCCTCTGCACGGCCGACCCACCAGCCACCACACAATCCCCTCCTGCAGAGCCTTTCCCCCGGCTTCGATGATCAGGGTGTGGCCCAGAAGGGTTGGTGATGGCCTCCCAAGAACACGGTTGAAGACCCCACCGGGAACCCAGAGACAAAATCCAGTGCTGCGGGAACCATAGTCGACAAAGCCTGGAATCTCGGCGGAGATCTGGTAGACTTGGCCCAATGACACTGCGCACAGGACTGCATGCACCTCCGTACGTCATCTTTCAGATGGGGCCACCAAAATTGAAGGGAGGCCAGGCGCAATGTCCGAACAAACCCCCAATGTCGTGACGCAGACGCGCAATGAATCTGCGCAAGCACTCATTGACGGATGTGCCCTGCAGGAACATAGAGCCAGCCCTGACACTTCAAAAGATCCCCTTCCAAAGTCCATGGGGACGCCGGCCTCACTTCCGCCTTTTGTCGCTCCACCCAGTCATCACCCCGCTGCGCAACCCGTACCAGAGACTGCATGTTCCTGGGATGACAAACGGCAGTGCAGGTTGCAACGGGTAGAAGAGTCCTAGGTGGAAGCGAGTTCGCAGGGTCAGAGTTCTGTACTTGACTCGGCAGGGCCTCCGCCCTGGGACTCCACACCCTCCGAACGCAAGCTATCCTGTGCGAACGGGGTAACACGGCCGCACCAATGTGCTGGTTGTCCGACTTGATCATGCATTGCTGAGGGACAGCTGCAGTCCGCGCAACCCTTCTGGTCTTCTTGGGGCAGCTCCCTGCCAAGTGTCCAAGATCCCCGCAGTAAAAACACAACCCCTCCGCATGCCTTCTGTCCATCTCTGTCCGTGACACCCGAGGTTGAACAGCACCCAACTCCATGGGCTCCTCCCAGTCCACTGCAGTCTCTTGCTGAACTGGCATGCTGGTGGTTTCCTGGAATACCCGGCGAGGCCTTCGCCTCTGCAGCCGGGTGTCTATCCGGAGGCACAGGTGGACCAACGCGTCCAACGTCAGTGGCCTGTCCACCCTCGCCAGTTGATCCTGCAAGGCCTCAGACAATCCATCTTGGAACGTGTCCATTAAAGCAGGTTCATTCCATGTGGAATCTTGGCTACATAGCCTGAATTCAGACACATAATCCTGCAATGACCCAGTCCCCTGCTGCAATGATTTCAAACTACTGGCAGCTGTTTCCCCTTTGATCGGATCTTCAAACATCCGTCTGAAATATTGGCAGAAGCCCTGGAAGTCATTCAACAAGGGGGTAGCCTACCGGGCAGCTGTGCCTGAGAGCAAACTGATCATGAATCCCACCATCGTCCGGTCAGTGGGAAAGTCTTCCGCTCTCAGGCTAATAAAAAGCTGGCATTGTCCCAAGAATGCTGCAAACATGGCCAAACTCCCATCATATTTATCTGGCATGGCCACTGGGCATTTCCTCCTTGGCTGGGGGGGGGGGGTTTGCAGCTCTCTGCAACTGCTGAATTTGGTCCGACAGGACAGCCATCTTCTGTGCGAGCTGCATCTGGGCAGCATGCAATTGCTCCATAGTTAATGAAATGGAGGCTTATATGGCTGGAGTCAATCTGTTCTGACCCCCCCTTCACGGCTCATTAACAAACGCAGGCAAATAACTTAAAAGGGCTTTTCTTTATCAGTTTTCTGTTCAAACAATCAAACAATGTTAGTAATCAAACAATGTTTTACCAAACACGGAACACACGAAGGAACGTTGACTCCAGGGACTGGGGCATGGCAGCATCCCTCCTTTTATCTCCCGACTTGCTTCTAACCACTCCCAGCTGCCTAATGAATCTTGATCCCGAAAAGACTCTCAGCAGAACTGCTGAGTCACAACAGACAGATAGATAGATAGATAGATAGATAGATAGATAGATAGATAGGTAGGTAGGTAGGTAGGTAGGTAGGTAGGTAGGTAGGTAGGCAGGCAGGCAGGCAGGCAGGCAGGCAGGCAGGCAGGCAGGCAGGCAGGCAGGCAGGGAGAGACAGACAGACAGACAGACAGAAAGACACTACTGCCAACTTAAACTGACTGAAGGTTAGTGGGAATTATTAATATGTGTAAATGAACCTAACAATAGAGGACAGCAGCATTAGGGAAATTTTTTGAATAGTTCAGAAAGTCCTTCACAGAAACTTTATTGCTCTTCAAGTCATTTATAATGAATTTTGTCATAGATAGCTTTAGGATGAAAATAAATAAACTGTTGGCTAATCTGTTTGTTATTTTTTAAAATAAAGTGGTTGATTAATGAAAGTGATCCTTATGAATTCATAAGACTTATGAGATTTTAATCAGCTACAGGTAAAATAATCCATTTGGATTATATTATTTTTGCTAAGATTATGTACAAAAATTGATGTCCCATCTCTGCTACACTTTCCTTTTGGACAGAAAGATCCTTTGATTGAGCACAGAGCCTCTCCTCGCATTTCCAAATGTGCACCAGAAGAACCATAGTCAATGATCATAATGTCATGATACAATATAACTGCTTTGATCTTTACCTCCTAATCACTGTGGATCCCAATTCCTAACCCTGATGCATATAATGGCCAACTTAATTGACTTAAGTTCGAAAGTGATCTATCACATACTGACACACCACTCCATTCAGTTTACCTATAGGAAAGTAGTACCTATAGGAAAGTAAACATACAAACCTGAGGGACTTTGTAGATGTCTCCCAATGTTGACATCTGGATGGAGATGTCATAATTAGCTTCATCTACAAGAGCCAAAATGTTCTCCTTCCTTCCACAGCTGTAGTTGGGAACATTGGCTTCTCCAGTAGACAGCATGTCCATCAAGGCATCTGAAGTCAAAAGTGTGTTCAAATAGTTGTCATGGATGTTGTAGCCAAGGGTGAGATTGTGCAGAAGCCGGGGAGTCTTGTTGATCTCTTGAATATTAAAAATTTTGCGTAGTAGTTTATTCTTATCAAAAGGTAAACTAAGGTAAAAATGTTCATGTTATCATCATCATCATCATTAAAAGAAAAAGCAAATTATGTTTTTCAATTTAATGCTCTTTGTCTTCGCAAACCTTAACAGTTTTAAGCCAATGCCAATCCAAAAATTACCCATCAGCATTTCTTTTAATGAGTCTTGGGGAGAGGAGATAGAGACAGCTTCCCAATAAAGTTCAGAACCACAAATCAAATTATTTGTAGCAGAACTCATTTTCAACTTGCAAGTAATCAGGATTCAAAATCATTAAAATGGAAACTATCATAATGGAAAGAGGGTTTTTCATATGTGACCCAGAAGAGCAATTCTAAAATATAGTCATTCTCTGTTCCTAGAAGGATCAAGCATTGAATATGAATAAGGGTTGTAAATATATAAATATGAGCTTTTCGGGGACAAGTACAATCCATTCAATAACTACTTTAAACCAAAGATGGTACTGAAGTATAGCTAAGGAATAGAGCAGGAAAGCTATGGAATCGGGACTTTTTTCGGGGAGTTTATTTTTCTGCCCCACCTTGGATTCCAGATTTTTTTCTACAAAATGAGAGAATAGAGGGATGTAATGGAAATCAAAACAATTCAAGAAATAAGAAGAAAAGAATGAGAAGTGCAGATAGATGGAATGAAACTCCACCACAGTTAATGACTTACAACTCAAACTGACAACGAGGTTCCATGTTGAAAAGCAACATTGTTGTATGCAATATTTTTGTTCCAGTGCTGATGATACTAATGATATGATCTCCTGGACTGTAATAGCTCCATGCCTTTTTTTCATCCTGGTGCTCGAAATTCAGTGGGCACTTCATTCTAAGCTTTCCTGAGATTGGCTGGGACATGAGAAGTAACAGAAGCACAAGCAGAAGGTCCATAATTCATGGGTCTAAAGAACAATATAAGTTAGATAAATTGGAAGGACCTTTATAACATAGAAATTCTAGACTTTCTGGATTCAGACAGAGATAAACATAGCTTCACCTGGAAAGGAGAGAAACTACATTCAAAGACACAGAATATACCTTTACCAAAACCAGTGCTACCCTGTCTGTGAGGCTGAGGCATTTATCCTTTTCTAATGCAATATCCCTTCCATGTTGTTTCAGTCTGATGTTTACCTCAAAGTCAGTCCCTGGAGAAGTAGCAGAAGAGGTCCCAGAGACCAGAATTTTGAAAATTACAGTGCAAAGTAACTTCTCCTCAGTGAACCCTAGATTTCTTCTGGACTCCATTGTCAAAGGAGTAGCTGGAGAAGAGCACCTTAGAGAAAAATCCTACCCTTGTGGGCAGATCTACATTGTTGTGTAGTAGTTGTGGTCCTTTCCTGTCAGGTCTTGTCCAGAAAGTGATATTGGATGAATATAGTTCAACATCCAGGGAATTGACTTCTGCTGTCCTTCAATGTAATGACTTCTCTAGTGGAAGATCATTCAGAATGATGTAATTTGTTGACATTCTGTGTTGGTGGCACTAAACCCAAGTGCTGCCTGTCTTCCAATAGCAAGGAAGTAATCCATATATCCTTAAACCCGTTCTAATGGCAAAAGTTGGGCCTGCTTGTGATTTTCTTTTCTATTGGGCGCTGAAATCATGATTCTGCCAGTTGGTCTGGGGAAGCCAGAGTGGGATAGAGCCCATTAAATGCCTCATGTTATATGCTGTTGCCGGGGTGGGGGTGATTTTATTCTATTTTATTCTATTAATTGATTTGATTTTTAATTAGTTTAATGTTTTATTGTTTTAAATGAGGTTTTATGTTCTGCAAGCCACTTTGAGATGCCATGGGAGAATAGGCGGCAATATAAATTGAATAAATAAATACATTGACATGTATTTGTAATGATTGACATGGAAAGATATTTCTTTCTTCATCAAAGTTTTCCTGTATTTTAACAAATCTAATAGCATTAACATTTATTATAATATTTTCTAAAAATTAATATAATAAAGCCATTGTATTTTAAAATCATGGATATTTGAAGAAAGGAAGAATGCATATTAATATAGACATGAGGAGGAACCCACCAGTTCTTCTTTAATTCTTAAATCTTCTCTCAAACACATCCTTCCACACTTTATTAAGTGGAAACGTCCTTTATTGCCATGAGATATGTCAGAAGTAAAAAGAATAGAATAAATAAATGTTTGAATCTGTTCGTAATTGGAGTTTATGAAACCATTTTGAACTAGTTAGAGAGTTCTGATTTCTTCAAGTGAAGCCCAGAGACTACTTAGCTGAACTTCATATTTACCTCCATTTTCCATGGACGCTTAGTCCAGAAACATTTTCTTTGCCATTCCTTTTTTTTCTGATTAGCCTTTGCCTCAGTCAAAGTGTGTGGAAATTTGTCTTCCTGAATATGTCAAGCAGAAGCAAGAAGAAGAGCCAGTTTGCTGCTACAATTGTGTTCCTTGTCTAGAGGGAACCATTTCCATTCAGGAAGGTGGGTGACACAAAAAAAATAGACCTTGACGGAGGGGTTGGATACAGATAGGAATGTAGGGCAATTTGTGCAAGATTTACTACTGTGAGAGGAAATATCTCTTCAGATTTTTATTTGGGATCTCTCTTTCCACATATATCTTTCTATGAATGTTTGAATTCTTTGAAACTTGAAGAATTGTCTCAGGTCCACCTCATGGAAGAATTATTGAAATGAGCTTTACATGGGCCTCCCCTTGTGGATTACTTGAAGTTATTACTGATCCACCATGAGGTGCTGTACACAGTTATGAGTGCACCTTATTGCAACCATATTACCATGGGTCATGGTAGCCATTCCAGTTTACTTACAATACTAGTTTTTGATACCAGTCATCTAGATTTTGCAAGATTAGCAGCCCCTGACTCCAATATATGAATCTGAAACTTCATTAGGCACACAATAACAGACTTGGCACTGGTTTCAGAGCATCCAACCCTCTAAAAGATTACAAATGACCACCTATCTACAAGTAATATAATTCCTTCCATTCCCTAATATTCTTTCAGAGCTGAAGAAGCTTCTTGGATGAAAAGCGAAACATCTTCAAAAGAAAAAACAAGAAAGTCTAGTATCCTCCTGGAAAAAGAAGCACCTTTGGGATTATCAGTACTGCAAGCTTAATCAGCTGGTTGAGAAGGAGCAAAGAGAAATTCTAGGCAAACCTTGTCAGGAAAGCTCAGGCTATAAAAGTGTTCCCTACAGGACACTCCTCACTGGAACTCAAAAAGACTTTTGTGCATCTCCTTCCAAGAAACTGGAACTAGACAGAGGAAGCCATGATGAGCAGGTATCTTGATTTGGTGTTCAACTAATTGTTGCCCATGGGCACATCCCAAGAAAGAGTAGGAGCACCAATGCCAGTTAGGGCATTACCCAAATTTCAGAAGTATAAAAAGACCAATTCAAAAAGAACTATTGATGTTGAGATATTACTAACTAACTTTGAAGATATCTGAAAAGCTGAGTGTACTCCAAAGCCCAGGATATGGCTCCTATTTGCCTTCTCTTGATATATTGCTTAACCCAAATATTAACTATCTGAGTGTTCTAAGGAAAAGGATGACATACACAAATATTAATTATTAATTCATTTATTTCATGTTTGAGATTTTTTTTTTATTAATCTTACACTTCATATTTTTATTTCATTTGGTTTTAAATAAGCCCAAATGTGAGGGAAAACATGCAAAGGAAGAATACAAACCAATAATAATTGCAATAAGAAATGAAATGATATGAATCTAAGAAACAATTTCATTATCAGTTTCCTATTTTTATCACTAAGTGTTCCTTAGTGTTTAGCTCTGGTTTCAGGAGGATAATATAGCACTTGGGGAAGAAGATGCAGCCCAGAAGCCCAGCACCAGAGACCAAGATAGAGAAGACCTGAACAGCCACCATGTATTTCCCTTTGGTGCTCAGGTAGGTGGGCAGGAAGGAGATCCAGACACTGCAGAAGACCAGCATGCTGAAGGTGATCATCTTGGCTTCATTGAAAGCCCCAGGCAGGTTTCTGGCTAGGAAAGCCACTGTGAAGCAAACAGCAGCTAGGAAACCCATGTAGCCAAGGACAACATAAAACATGGTGACAGAACCTTCATTGCATTGAAGGATGATCTCTCTAGGCTGGGAATGCAGGTCAGATTCAGGGAATGCCGGAGAAACTCCCAGCCAAAGGGCACAAATGAAAAACTGAACACCAGAACAAGAAAGCATGATGGAATTGGCCAAAGTCTTCTTCAGCCATCTTTTCACTCGGTTTCCTGGTTTTGTTGCCAGGAAGGCCAATACCACTGTGATCGTTTTTGCTAACAAAGAAGACACGGCTACTGAGAAGACAATGCTGAACACTGTTTGTCGGAGAAGACAGGTGGCTTTTCTTGGTTGTCCAATGAAGAGAAGAGGAGACAAGAAGCAAAGCAAGAGGGAGACCAGAAGGATGTAGGAGAGGTCCCGGTTGTTGGCTTTCACAATGGGTGTTTCTCGGTATTGAATAAATGCAATTAAAACAAGACCTGTGGTTAGGAACAAGACTAGGGCAAAAGAGACCAATATAACGGCCAGAAGTTCCTCATAGGCCAGGAAGGTGATGTGTTTAGAGATACATCGGAGTCGGTTCTCAGTTGAATATTGATCATCTGGGCAGTTGGTACATTTTTCAGAATCTGGGATAACAGAAAATAATGTTTATTTTTTCCTCTCAAATTTCAAGAAAACCTTGAACCCCTCTTCATTCTCTGTATTCACCTTCATCAGTGAGAGAAACTTTCTGGTTTCTTCTACTGAGGCAATAGTTACTTCGATATGGAACATAGAAAAATAAATAAAATTCCATCTCTCTGAAGTTGCTTAACAAATCAGGCCACGTCACAAATGGACCTCACACAGAAATCTGTTTGGTCACCTCCATGCCCTTTGAAAGCAGTGATTCAGTAAGGAAAATTCAGCAAATCCAGATTTATAATAGAAGGCATGACTGAAACACAGCAAGAAGAACCTGAATTGTCAGAAATTGTCATTTTGTGAGAGGGGCACGGGTGGGCTGTTGAGGGTTCGCAGGGATTCTGTAGAACCTCTAGATAAGATTTGGTGCAGTTCAGAAAACCCCCAAATCCCATCCTGGCTAGCTCTGCCCACCCCACCCACCCCACCCACCCCACCTCATACCTTCCCCTCCCAAGAATCCTCATGTTTAGGATGCAGGTAAGGGCAGGCTCAGGGAGAGTGAAAAACAGGCTTATCAGAAATTGGGGGAGACCGAAATCGGCCCATTTCTGGCCTCCAGAGGGCCTCCAGATCCTGGGGAGTTCAACCCCCCCTTCCATGGTGCAGGAGGCCAACTAGGACACATCCACCATGGCCACATCCACCCAGCAACCAGGCAGGGAACCCCTTGCTAAAATCTTTGAAGCCCATGGCTGGAGAGGGGTACAGTTGACGGAGGTTCTGCAACATTTGGCAACTTCTCTTGCTGAACCTTCACATGCATAAAACAGACAAAAAGAGTCATAATACAAAAGGTTTTTCCTAGCTGCCAAATTGCCACCCTCCGAGCCTCCCTACTTCAAAACAAATAACTCGAACTAAGCAAGTAAGGAATTCCTTCATAATGGGAATAATCATTACACAGAAGATAACTGAAACGTGCACACAAAAGCCCCAATTGGAATTGTCTGGATCACTTCAGCTGTGTGGGATTTACTTTGTATGTATGGTATACATCGTGGATTTTCCCATCCATCTATGGCAGGAGTGTTCAACCGGCTGCCCACGGGCCGGATGCATCACAAGCAGATCACACCCACCCCAGCTACACAAAGGCAAAAAATGTTGTGACAGGTCATGATACATCATGTGACACGATCAAGTTTGACATATGTGATCTATGGCTATATTTCTTTTTTGATCCAGATGGGCAGAAATACCAAATGTGGTAGTTTTTGATCTATTCACTATTCCATCATAGACTTTATGCAGAAACCGTTTCCATTGTTCCTATTCCAAGCATTATAATTCCATGAATGACTAAACAAGATGCTCAGAGGAAAGGACCCGGAAGGTCTGCCCCAAACAGAAGATTGAAAGAATCTAGTCTCTCGAGAACTACACAATTGATCACTCAATCTATACTGTGTCCAGGGTCTTAAATTCTGCATATTTTTGAAAATAAACAAATCAGTTGAGAGTCATAAAAGACAGAATGACACCCAGCTGATTATTTGTTTATTTTCACAAATAGGCAACATTTAAGACCCTGCCCACAGTCCAGAGGGAACACTAAATTGTGCAGCTGTCAAGAGACAAGCTTGTTTCAATCTTCTCTTATTCACTTTTATGAAAATTGCCTTGGATGAATCCACTTCCTCAAGGCCTTCTCTTTTCCTTGGTGATACCCACCTTCCTGAGTAGAGATGGTCCCCTCCGGACAAGGAACACAGTCGTAGCAGCAAAATGGCTCTCCTTCTCGCTTCTGCTTGACAAATCCAGGATGGCATTTTTCCACACATTTGGACTCAGGCAAAGGCTAAGCAGAAAAACAAGGAATGCCAAAGAAAATGTATTAGCATTAACCATCCTGACATGCTGACACACTCTTGAAATAATAGTTCCTGTGAGTTTCTAGAACTATAATGATATGAGGTAGAGGTGAAATCATGAGGACATGTCCCTAAGTCAGGAATCTTTACTTCAGAACCTGTGACTTGTGTGATGGAATTTCTAAGGTCCAGCTAGGTATCCAAGACAATGTCTTTTCTGCTGAAGAACTACCATTAGGTAACAGCAACTGGCTTGAAAGAACAAACCCATATTTGTTATTAGTTAAATTTGGAGCTCATTTTATTCCCAGAATGATAGAAATTGCTAACAAACAAGATAAATAATTGTATTCAGGGGGTTTTAAATGAAGTGCATTCTTACAAGCCACAGACCAAATCAAAGCAACATTTCCTTTTAATTTTCCCTCGTTTTTTTCAAATATCAAGAAAGGCTTTTCTTTGAGTCAAAATCATATTTCAGCATTTCAGGTTTTTTGGGTTAGGATGTTATCACTCAGCAATTGAGTCATTTTGACTCCATGTTAAAAAGAAAACAATCTTGGATCTCCTTCAAAAGAGCAGAAGGCCAATTACATTATCGCAGTGGGATGAAAGATTGGAATAGATAACTCTAGCCAGGTCTGAGTTTTCTAGAACCTTCTTGCCCTATCCTTCTATGGGACACTGGGACCAACCAGGACAAGGTGAATCCAAGTTCCAAAGCTTATTTCCAAGAGGAAAAAAAGGACATCTCTCCAGTCTTCATTCAACTTCATCAAATTCAGTCTAACCCTGAATTCAGGCACTGGTTAATCAATTTACCTTCTTGTTTGCTATTTGAAGACAAGGAAGAAGTGGATCACAATCCCTAGCACTTGAGGGATTCACCCTCTCTTACCGTTTTCATGGAGCTTCTCCATTTCAGCATTGTGCCAGAGTGCTCAGCCTGATTACAAATAAAAAACATACCAAAATTTATCCTACCCCGTTGAAAAACTTTAGCCATGACAGACGATCCTCATTGATAATAAGTCTCTGCTTTTCAACAGTCAACAGTTTTTTTCCATTGTAGTGGTCACCAGACACCCATGTAGAGATTCTCAGATCTGCCTTTAAATCTCCATTTTGGTCCAAGTACAGTTTGAATTCAGAAAGATTGCAATATTCATTTTTCTCGAGAAAAGGATGGAACTGCAATGGGAACATCCAGGCATTTCAAAAGCAGTAAACCTGGTAAAATTAGTCATTTGTTCTCATTCATGTTTTTCTTTTACAGAGGTCTAACTTGCAAATATCCTTAGTGGTAGAACAGGTTTAACCATTATCTTCAAAAATGAAAAAGAAAGGTTCAATAAAATTTGTCAATCATACATTGACTAAATATATTTTCAAAACAATATGATTGATAAAACGTGTTAATTATAAGAAACTTTCTAAAGCAGGTCATAAATAAACTGCACAACAAAAATAAATATTTACAAATTCCTTGAAAACAATAAGTGCTTATCACAAAGCATGGATTAGTCAAGAAAGTGAACAGGCTAATCACCCAGGAAGACCACTTTATAAATATATCCAAATGAGTTAATTGCACTTTATAACTACATTAAGAGAATATTGTCTGTGTGTCTATCTGTCTCTCTGTCGTCATCGTCGTCATCATCATCATCATCATCATCATCATCATCATCATCACCATCAAATTTATATGCTGCTCATCTTGCGGTGCAAGGCCACCATGCATGTCTGGAGGTACAAATGTCCCACCTACTCTTTTTACAATGTGAGAATTTAGGGTGGATCCTACCTGAGTTGTTCTCTCTTTGTAGTTGTGGGCTCCCCCTGCTTTTTTGATTACACATTTTTAACAGACTGTGGAACTGCTGATGATATACTGTAACTTGACTTCAGCAAAGCATAAATGAACTAATTCCTGATGTGATGATTAGGAACTGAGTTAAATGAAGTCTGGATGGTATAATAATGAAGTGGATAAAACTGACTT
This sequence comes from Thamnophis sirtalis, assembly GCF_051295495.1. NCBI lineage: Eukaryota > Metazoa > Chordata > Lepidosauria > Squamata > Natricidae > Thamnophis > Thamnophis sirtalis. The sequence goes on from NW_028261383.1 coordinate 8,601,759, forward strand.
TAAAGTTGTATTCTTTTTAAAAAGACAACACTTCCAGAAAAATATTTATGACTTCCCTATAGAAAAAAGGGCATAATAAAATCCAGTAGAAAATAAAAAAAATAATATTTTATCAATACAGGCTAAAAAACACAAGATGGAAATTAAGAAGAAAAGCAAGTACAAAGTCTTCCACATTGAAGAAGAAAAATGAAACGCAGAGCAAGGATGAAGGACGCTATCAACCTTGATAAAAATATTTCTGATAATCATACCAAAATCGCAGTTGATTAAAAACCAAATCAGAAGTGGGATGTTTGGAGAAAGAAAGCAAATGCATCCACCTTTTGCCCTCAATCTTTCCAGCATTAAACTCTTCTCAATTGAGTCCTTCCTCCTCATTAAGTGGACAAACAATCTAAGGTTCATCTTCAGGATCTGGCTTTCTAAAGAGTGGTCAGGGTTGAGCTCCTCTAAGACTGGTTTGATTGCCTTGCAGTCCAAGGAACTCGCAGGAACCTTCTCCAGCACCATAGTTCAAAGCCCTCCATTCTTTGGCGCTCAGCCTTTCTTATGGTCCCACTTTCACAGCCATACATTGCAACTGGGAAAACCATAGCCTTCACTATACACACACTTTTTTGCTGCTTTTTAGTAACCTGTTAAGATTTGCCATAGCTTTTCTCCACAGGATCAAGCGTCTTTTAATTTCTTGGCTGCAGTTCCCATTTGTGCTGATCTTGAAGCCCAGGAAAATAAAATCTATCACTACCTCCATTTCTTCTCCATCTATTTATCAGGAATTGAGAGAGCCTGATGCCAGGATCTCAGTTTCCTTAATGTTTCAAGCCAAATTTTGCACTCTCCTTTGCCCGCATCAATATCCTCTTTAGTTCCTCTTCACTTTCTGCCATTAGAGTGGTATCTTCTGCATATCTGAGATTGAGATTTCTCCCAACATACGTAATTCCAATTTTTGATTCATCAAGCACCGCCTTTCTCATGATGTGCTCTGCATATAAGTTAAATAGACACAGTGGCAGCATACAGCCTTGCCGGACACCTTTCCCAATTTTGAATAAATCAGTGGTTCTGTGTACAGTTCTCACTGTTGCTTTTTGACCCACAGATAGGTTTCTCAAGAGACAAATAAGATGGTCTGATTTCAGTGAACCGGGTATGGTGAGGGTCATGTGACTAAGTGTGCGTGAGTGACATCAAGCTGGCCATGCACATTCAGTCACATGCCCCCCATTCTAGCCAAACCCACCAATACAGTAGTAAAATAATTTGAAACCCACACCTGGCATAAGTAATTACATTTACCAAATGTTTTGTAGTCTTGTTAAACACAAGTAGGTTGATACGGTTCCCCTCCTTCTCCTTTTTATTTCTTCATAAAAGGAACTAAGATTAATGGATCCTTGTCAGGACCCCATACCTGCCATGGCTGCAGCCTTGGTGCCCCCACACTCTCGTTGCTCTCCTTCCTTCTCCTCCTGGATATGGAGGAATATGCAGCATTCAAGGCATGGGCCAGAGTCTTAATGGCACTGTAGCAATGGTGGTAATTCCACACGATTTCCTTCTTCTGTTGGCTCTCCAGTGGTGATTTCTCAGTGCATTTTTTCCGGCCTTTGACAGAGAATACATCCTTTGAAAAAGAGCAAAGAAATGACTGACGTCCTAAGGGTGGTTCCACAAAGAATGTGAGTTTAAAGGCATCCTTTATTGGCCCCTTTTTTCTTTCAAAATCAACAGTCCAGATACTATTCACATATCTGAGAGCTCTGTGGTCTCTCAATGGATATACTGATTTGAGTGTTGTGATCCAGATTTTCTTTTCAATGGGTCCGGGTAAATGCCTAAGTATAACATGAAAAGGTAGAATTCTGTCCAAAACAGCACCAAGTTCTATGAAATGAATATAGACATTGACTTTTCTCCACTTAGAGAGAGCATCTCCATGGGGTGCTGTAAGTTGAGTTGTTGAGAATTGTTGTGTCATAACAACACAAATGCCATTCCTGTCAAGCAAAGGAGCAAAAGTCCTCATGAAATTGTCTCCATTCTCTGTGTCTGGAGCAAAGAGACCAACAAGGGTCCATCTGAAATGGAGGAGCACTTGGACAATTCCTGAGTAAAGGACCCCTTTTTGGGGGTAAAATCTGTGATAAAAGGGCAATTTACTTTTATCATGCAGCAAATCTGAAAGGTATTCAAAACTTATCTGAAAAAACAATGAAGAATGCTACATTAATTTTGGAGTCAGATCACTTCCCAAATATTAACTTCAAAGAAATACAATTTCATGAACTCATTAGAATAGCTTATTGTTGATTAGCCATTAACACATATGAAAATAAAGAATGAAAATATTTAACAATAACAAGACTGTATATAATAAGAATATAAAAGAAAAAAGTAAAAAGAATGAGAAATGATTTCTCTATCACCCCTACATCTCCAGTCCACATGTCCATTTGTGCACTGAAATATTTGGTTCAAATAAAGATCCATATTAAATGCATTTTTTAATATCGATCAAACAGGAAATATTTATTTTATTATAAGGTTCTTAATCCTCTAATCTGCAGTCCAAGGCACTGATCTTTTTTTTAAAATCTAATTTATATTCCAATAATAGATGTGTTTGGTCTATCTCCGGGACTCAGCAAATGCAAGTCTCTTCATTACAAGATTCTTGATTAAATCTTCCATATTTAACCTTTGTATCCAGTGCTCATATCCTGCTTGAGTAAATACCACCTTAAGATACTCAGGCCTTTCTACATCAAGATACTTGCCAATTTGGAACTACATTTGCAGAGGAACATTCAGTTCAATGTGCTATCCTTATTGAGCATGTTCGTATCTTTCTCTGTTTCAATATCTGATTTCTTTGGACAGCAAAGTTTTTAGCTTCTTTTCCAGCTGCAGAAGAAACAGGAAGACCACACCTCCTAATAAAATTTCTCAGCTGTCTCTTCTTTAATTGTCTCTTCTAAAACACAGATTTTTCGGGAGTCTGTCAGTTTCCATAGATTTAATGGAATGCAAATAATTGGGCAATGGGCCTAAGACAGAATCTTGAGTACCTCACTATATGCTTCCCTCCATGTATATGGAGTTTCATTGAGGACTAGATGCAAAGTTCTCTTGGTTAGGCAAAACACTGTCTAAAGCTTGATTGTCCTTTAGCAAGGAATTATTTGTTCATATAGCCACTTTCAACTCTACCTCAAGAGGATCTGAGCATATATTTTAGCCACAATGCCTATTAGACCAATGGGTCAGTAAATTTCGATAGATAGGTAGATAGATAGATAGATAGATAGATAGATAGATAGATAGATAGATAGATAGATAGATAGATAGACAGACAGACAGACAGACAGACAGACAGACAGACAGACAGACAGACAGACAGACAGATGGACAGCAGCATTAGGGAAAGTTTTAGAATAGTTCAGAAAGTCCCTCACAGAAGCTTTATTGCTCTTCAAGCCATTTATAATGAGTTTTGTCACAGGTAGCTTTAGGGTGAAAATAAATTAACCTGTTGGCTAATCTGTTTGTAATTTTTTAAAATAAAGTTGTTGATTAATGAAAGTGATCCCTATGAATTCATAAGAGTTGTGTGATTTTAATCAGCTACAGGTAAAATAATCCATTTGGATTATATTATTTTTGCTAAGATTATGTATAAAAGTGGATATCCCTTCTGTGCTCCACCTTCCTTTTGGACAGAAAGAGCCTTTGATTGAACGCAGAGCCTCTCCTCATATTTCCAAATGAGCAGCAGAAGAACCATAATCAATGATAATAATGTCATGAGACAATATCACTGCTTTCATCTTTACCTCCTAATCACTGCGGATCCAGGTTCCTAACCCTGATGCATACAATGGCCATGATGAAAACCACTTCTTAAGTTCTAAAGTGATGTATCACATACTGACCCACCACTCTTTTCAGTTTACCTATAGGAAAGTAGTACCTATAGGAAAGAAGACATACAAACCTGAGGGACTTTGGAGATGTCTCCCAATGTTGACATCTGGGTGGAGATGTCATAATTAGCATCATCGACAAGAGCCAAAATGTTGTCCTTCCTTCCACAGCTGTAGTTGGGGACATTGGCTTCTCCCATGGAGAGCATGTCCAGCAAGGCATCTGAAGTCAAAAGTGTGTTCAAATAGTTGTCATGGATGTTGTAGCCAAGGGTGAGATTGTGCAGAAGCCAGGGAGTCTTGTTGACCTCTTGAATATTAAAAATTTTGCGTAGTAGTTTATACTTATCAAAAGGTAAACTAAGATAGAAATGTTCATGTTATCATCATCATCATTAAGAGAAAAAGCAAAATATTCTTTTCAATTTATTCGTCTTTGTCTCCACAAGCCTTCTCATTCTCTAGCCAATGACGATCCAAAATGGGTCATGAAGGGTAACATCAGCATTTCTTTTACTGAGTGTTGGGGAGAGGAGATGGAGATAGCTTCCCACTAAAGTTCAGAACTACTAGTCAAATTATTTGTAGCAGAATTCATTTTCAACTTGCAAGTAACCATGATTCAAAATCATTCAGTCATTAAAATAAAAACTATCAGAATGGAAAGAGGCTTTTTCATATGTGACCCAGAAGAGCAATTCTAAAATATGGTCATTCTCCATTCCGAGAAGGATCAAGATTGAATATCAATGAGGGGTTGTAAAAATATAAATATGAGCTCTTCAGGGAAAAGTGCAATCCATTCAATAACTACTTTAAACCAAAGAGAGTACTGAAGTATAGCTAAGGAAGAGAGCAGGAAAGCTATGGAATCTGGACTTTTTTCGGGGAGTTTATTTTTCTGCCCCATCTTAGATTCCAGATTTTTTCTACAAAATGAGAGAAAAGAGGAATGTAATGGAAATCAAAACAATTCAAGAAATAAGATAGATGCTACTATACAGGCCTCAGTGAAAAAAGAAGAAAAGAATGAGAACTGCAAATTGAGGGAATGTAACTCCACCACAGTGAATGACTTACAACTCAAACTGACAATGAGGTTCCATGTTGAAAAGCAACACTGTTGTATGCAATATTTTTGTTCCAGTGCTGATGATACCAATGATATGATCTCCTGGACTGTAATAGCTCCATGCCTTTTTTTCATCCTGGTGCTCGAAATTCAGAGGGCACTTCATTCTAAGCTTTCCTGAGATTTGCTGGAACACGAGAAGCAACAGAAACAGAAGCAGAAGATCCATAATTCATGGGTCTAAAGAACAATATACGTTAGATAAATTGGAAGGATTTTTATAATGTAGAAATTCTAGACTTTCTGGATTCAGACAGAGATAAACCAAGCTTCACCTGGAAAGGAAAGAAAGTACATTCAAAGACATAGTCCATACCTGTACCAAAACCAGTGCTGCCTTGTGTGTGAGGCTGAGGTATTTATCCTTTTCTAATGCAATATCCCTTCCATGTTGTTTCAGTCTGATGTTTACCTCAAGGTCAGTCCCTGGAGAAGTAGCAGAAGAGGTCCCAGAGACCAGAATTTTGAAAATTACGGTGAGAAGTAACTTCTCTTCTGTGAACCCCAGATTTCTTCTGGACTCCATTTTCAAAGGAGTAGCTGGAGAAGAGCACCTTAGAGAAAAATCCTACCTTTGGGGGAAGGTCTACATTGTTGTGTAGTAGTTGTGATCATTTCCTGTCAGGTCTTGTCCAGAAAGTGATGTTGGATGAATATAGTTCAACATCCAGGGAATTGACTTCTGCTGTCCTTCAATGTAATGACTTCTCTAATGGAAGATCCTGCAGAGTGATGTAATTTGTTGACATTCTGTGTTGGTGACACTAAACTCAACTGCTGCCTGTCGTCCAAAAGCAAGGAAGTAATCCATATATCCTTAAACCCTTTCTAATGGCAAAAGTTGGGCCTGTTTTTAATTTTCTTTTCTATTGGGTCTATTAGTTCTATTAGGCGCTGAAGTCCTGGTTCTGCCAGTTGGTCTGGGGAACCGAGAGTGGGTTGGAGCCCATTAAATGGCTCATGTGATCTGCTATTGCCAAGGTGGGGGGTGTTTTTATTATATTTTATTATATTAATTTATTTGATTTTTTATTAGTTTAATGTTTTATTGTTTTAAATGAGGTTTTATGTTCTGCAAGCCACATTGAGTCGCCATGGGAGAATGGGCGGCAATATAAATTTAAAAAATAAATACTTTGACATGTATTTTTAAGGATTGACTTGGAAAGATATTTTTTTCTTTATCAAAGTTTTACTCTATTTTTTTTTCCGATAGAAAATTTTTTTATTTTCCATTTTCATAGCATATAATCACATGTATACTATTACATAGTCAATATCATGTTGTATTATTAAGTAATTACATCAATTCATCTTACCATCAACTACCAAAGAAAGAAAGAAAAACCAGTTATTGGCTCTTCTGCTCTCCATGCACCATATTTATACCTTATACGACACTTTCTTCCCCCTCTCTCCTTCCCCTTTCTACATCCTTTCCTCCCTCCATCATTTTCTACTCTACTTCCCCTTCCTTTTTCGTTCTCCTCTCTCCCCTTATCACTCCTCCTTGTACGCCTCATCTCCCCCCGTCACCCTCTCTCCTGTCCCTCTCTTCCTATCTTTCTTCTCTCCTCTGCTTCCCACTCTTCCTCTAATTCACTTGGTGTATTTCAGCTTCTGAGCAAACTCCTTTTTGTGTTGATGGTATTTATAATTCTATTTCAATATACATAAAAAAGAAAAAATAGCAGTATACATGTACAATCATAATACCTTAAAGTCCAACACCCCTCCTCCAACTTAGTAAAATCCGCTCCCTCCCACCCTCCCCCCAACCCCCCCAACCTTCCCCCCCCTTGACTTCCCAGAATCAATACAAGGTATAAATCTTTAACAAATACAGTTTAAAATATACTTAAAGAGAAAATAGAAAATTAATAACGTCTTTGAATTGAGCTTAGCTCCTCCTTGCTAAGCTAACTATAAACAATTTGTATCATTTCTGATCTTAATCATAAGCTATCTGAAATTTCCTAGACCCATATTTGAATATAGTCAATCCATTTTTTCCAATCTCGTTTATATCTCTCATTTGAATAGTCCTTAAGATATGCAGATATTTTAGCCATCTCTGCTAAGTTTGTGACCTTCAATGTCCATTCTTGGATAGTAGGCAAATCTTCTTTCTTCCAGTATTGCACCACCAACAATCTAGCTGCAGTTATCAAGTGCAAAATCAAGTTAATCATGCTTCAGCTGCCATAATCTCCTCAGGTGTCCCCTCTCCTCTACTCTATCTCAGCGGAGCGCATTGCTGGTCGCTCCTGGTGTGTTTTGTCATCTATGCCCCTATCTCCTTTGACGTCTGACTCTGCTGGCTGGCTTCATAGAGGATCCTGCGATTTGTCATGGGGCAACATAAGACCTGGCACTTGGCCTTGTGGCCCTTAACCTGGCCCCTTAGGACACCCTCTAGGCCTTCTCTATACTGCGGCCTTTCCCTTTTTCTCTGGTCCTCGGTTTGCTCCTACTCAGACGGGGCTCTTCTAACTGGCTTTATACTCATGCCTGTTCGACACTGGATACTGGACATTGGACTTAAGGCATTCCATCATAGCCCTCCTGGAACTTTCTGGACCTCTCTTTTGCAATATCACTTATATCATCTCCCACGCAAGGAAGAAAATTACTTCCCCTTTATATCTTCGCGAAACCCTCCTGACTGGACTCTTGGTGAACCCACCCACAAATCAATTAGAATTCACACTTTTTTTAACAACAGCGCAATTTTCCCTTTGGTATGGTGAGTGCATGTGGTATGTTGTAATGGAGTGAATGATCCCACTCTTTATTAACCTATTATCATTGTATTCTGTGTTTTTAACTGCTATTTGGGGACTGCTTGGGTGAATGGATATGTATGTTTGAAAGGACTGGGATTATAGCCTGGTGCTTCCTACACTGAGTGCTATTGCAGAAGTGCTAGGGGGCCCAGGCCTACCTCCAGTCCTAGAATGCTTGATTCAAATGGCCTGCTGGAGAGAGAGGAGGCTACGGGGGGGAATGTGGTCTACAGCCACGGGGATGGGCCGGAACATTATGGTCATGATGGGGAGGGGCAGGTATGGCGGGAACTTTAGTGCTAGCCATTACTGGGGAAGGAGGGTCCGCTACGTCACAGTGATCCCTCCTTCCGAGCCTATTAGTTCCACTCCAAGGCCAGATGGCGAGAGTTGTCAGGGCCCTGGTCTCAGGCTGTTGTTGCTAAATGCCAGGTCTGTGGTTCACAAGGCTCCCCTTGTGCGGGACCTAATATTAGACGAGGGGGCAGACCTGGCATGTATTATTGAAACCTGGCTGGGCCCGGAGGGAGGAGTCCCCCTCACTGAAATGTGCCCAGAAGGGTTTCAGGTGCTTCATCAGCCGTGACCCCAGAAAAGGGGTGGGGGAGTGGCTATCATCATCCGAGGGTCATTAGTTCCTCGTAGGATCCCTCCTCCGGAGTTTGTCGGGTGTGAGTCCTTGTTGGTGAAGTTGGACCTTGCGGGTCAAGTGGGCTTGTTGTTAACATGCCTTCCTCCCAACAGCATTGCCACAGCCCTCCCCTCACTCCTCGAGTCAGTAGCCGAGCTGGTGGTTGAGTTCCCCAGGCTTATGGTGCTGGGGGATTTCAACCTGCCTTCGCTCGGTGAACGCTCTGACAGGGTGCAGGAGTTCATGGCTTCCATGACGGCCATGGACTTGACCCAAGAAATCTGGGGTTTGACTCACTCAGCAGGTCACACACTCGACCTTGTATTCCTCTCGGAGCAGTGGAGAGGTGATCTAGATTTGAGGGGAATTAAAATCTTGCCCTTGTCATGGTCTGATCACTTCCTACTGAGGCTTGATTTTCAGAAACCAATCCCCCACTGTAGGGAGGAGGAACCGATTAGGTGGTTCCGCCCCAGGCGCCTGATGGACCCTATGGGATTTCAGACGGCGCTTGGAGAAATACCTGATGCCCTCATCCACAGTCCGGTGGAGTCCTTAGTCGCTGCTTGGAATACAGCAGCGGCGGGGGCTCTAAACCGGATTGCGCCTTTGCGGCCTCTCCGAGGTAGCGGATCCAGGAGGGCTCCTTGGTTCACCGAGGAACTCCGGGAGATGAAGTGCCAGAAGAGACGCCTAGAGCGCCGCTGGAGGGCCAGTAACTCTGAGTCAGACTGAGCACTGATGAGAGCCCATATCAGAGCCTATCTCATGGCAATACGGGCGGCGAAATGTGCGCATTTTGCTGCTCTTATTGCGTCCACAGAATCGTGCCCAGCCGCCTTGTTTAGAATAACCCACTCCCTCTTGAAAGGGAGGGACGCGGATGACTCTTTACAAGGTAGAGCTGAGAAATTTGTTCAGTTTTTAACGGAGAAAGTTGCTCCAATTCGGACAGATCTGGACTCCAATTGCACGGTACCAGGGGAAGGTCTTGAGAGGATCTTATGGAGCGAGTTTCAACTTGTTGCTCCTGAGGAAGTGGACAAGGCCATGGGAGCCGTGAGTGCCTCCACTTGTATACTGGACCCGTGCCCCTCCTGGCTGGTCTCGACCAGCAGGGAGGTGACATGCGGCTGGATCCAGACGATAGTTAACACTTCTTAAAGGATGCGGTGGTGAGACCCCTCCTGAAGAAACCTTCGCTGGATCCAGCCATCTTGAGTAACTATCATCCAGTCTCCAACCTCCCCTTCGTAGGGAAGGTTGTTGAGAAAGTGGTGGCCTTTCAACTCCGACGGTCCTTGGATGAAACCGATTATCTGGACTCCTTTCACTCTGGCCTGGCTACAGCATTCAGGCCTGGCTACAGCACGGAAACTGCTTTGGTCGCGCTGATCGATGATCTCTGGAGAGCCAGGGATAGGGGTCACTCCTCTATCTTAGTGCTCCTTGACCTCTCAGCGGCCTTAAATACCATCGATCATGGTATCCTTCTGTGACGGCTGCGGGAGGTGGGAGTGGGAGGCACCATCCTTCGGTGGTTCTCCTCCTAACTTTCGGACAGGCCGCATTCGGTGTTGGTCGGAGGGCAGAGGTCGACCCCTAGGCCCCACAACTATGGGGTGCCGCAGGGTTTGGTCCTGTCCCCCCTCCTATTTAACATCTACATGAAGCCGCTGGGTGAGATCATACGCCGGCATGGGATTAAATATCACCAATATGCGGACGATACACAGTTGTATCTGTCCGCCCTGTGCCAACTCAGTGAAGTGGTAGAAGTGATGTGCCAGTGCCTGGAGGCTGTTAGGGTCTGGATGAGAACGAACAAGCTTACACTCAATCCTGACAAGACCGAGTGGCTATTGATGCTCCCTCCCAAAGATGGTCCAGCTATTCCATCTCTCAGGCTGGGGGGTGAAATTATACGCCCCTCAGAGAGGGTTCGCAATTTGGGAGTCCTCCTGGATCCGCAGCTGACTTTAGAGCACCATCTGTCGGCTGTGACCAGGGGGACCTTTGCCCAGGTTCGCCTGGTGCATCAATTGCGACCCTATCTGGACCGGGAGGCCCATCGGATAGTCACTCACGCCTTCGTGACCTCAAGACTGGACTACTGTAACACGCTCTACATGGGGCTGCCCTTGAAGAGTGTTCGAAGAGTTCAGCTTGTCCAGAATGCAGCCGCACAAGCGATTGTGGGTGCACCTCGGTATACCCACGTCACACCTATCCTCCGCGAGCTGCACTGGCTGCTCATTGGTCTCCGGACACGCTTGAAGGTGCTAGTCGTTACTTTTAAAGCCCTACATGGTATCAGACCTGGGTACTTGAGAGACCGCCTCCTACCAATTACCTCCCAAAGATCTATTAGATCCCACAGACTAGGCCTCCTCCAAATCCCATCTGCCAGCCAATGTCGGCTGGCAACTCCCCGGGGGAGGGCCTTCTCTGTGGCTGCTCTGGCCCTCTGGAACGATCTTCCCGTTGAGATCCGGACCCTCACCTCCCTTCCGGCTTTCCGCAAAGGAACTAAGACCTGGCTGTAATCCGAGGTTACGACTGTTGCTGTAGTTTTAAATTGTTTGTCTTTTTATTTTATTTTGTACCCCCCTTCCCCTTCAGATTGTTAGCCGCCCTGAGTCTCTCGGAAATAGGGCGGCATACAAACAAAATAAAACCTTAAACCTTAAACCTTACTGCTGTACAGTCAGTAATTATACCTAACAAAAATAGCTGGGGGGTGAACTTTATCATTTTTTTGAGAACATTTTGCATAATCTACCATATTTTTATTCAGAATGCCTTAACCTTTTTCCAAGTCCACCATATATGAAAATATGTAGCGTCCATAGAATCACATTTCCAGCATTTAGATTGTAAATTCAAATACATAGAAGCCATTTTTTTGGCTCTAGATGCCATCTGTAAAACATCTTATAAAAATTTTCTCTCAGGTTTTGGGCCTGTGTAAATTTTACATTTCTCACCCATATCTTCTCCCATGTATCCAACATTATTGGTTCTTCAACATTTTGAGCCCATTTAATCATACAGTCTTTAACTAGCTCTTTTTCAGAGTCAATTTCTATTATTACATTATATAATCTTTTTATATGCATTGAACTTTGGTCTCTTATTTATTTAAATAAATTATCCTCGACTTGCATAAAGCCAGTTTTTTTAATCTATTTTCCATCTAGCCTGTAACTGCCCGTATTGAAACCATGTTTGAATTACCTTTTCCTTTTTTAATACATCCAAAGATTTCAGTTGTGGTACACCTCTTTCTACAGTAAGAAGCTGCCTATAAGTAATTATATCCTGTTTTTTGTACTATGTTCATATTTTCTATTGCATGTCTAGGGATAGCCCACATAGGTAACTTATCATTTAGCTTATATTGATATTTTTTCCAAACCCGCAGTAAGGCATTCCTTAAAATATAACTTTTAAAGTTCTTATCCACCTTTTTGTTATATAGCAAATAAGCATGCCAACCATATACCAAATCATACCCTTCAATATTGAGTATTCTATCATCTGTTAAGTTGATCCAATCACTAATTATAGATAAAACTACTGCATCATAATATAGTTTTAAATTGGGTAATTTCAAACCTCCTCTTTCCCGCACATCCTGCATTATTTTAAGTTTTACTCTCGGCTTCTTACCAAAGTTTTACTCTATTTTAACAAATCTAATAGAATTAACATTTATTATAATATTTTTTTCTAAAAATTAATATAATAAATCCACTGTATTTTAAAATCATGGATATTTGAAGAGCAGAAGAATGCATATTAATATAGACATGAGGAGGAACCCACCAGTTGTCCTTTAATTCTTAAACCTTCTCTCAAACCCATCCTTCCCGACTTTATTAAGTAGAAATGTCTGTCAGCGTGCCAAGTATCATGTAGAATTAAATTAGAGACCAAGGCAAAACTATCCTTAAAGTTCCAATTAAATAAAGCAGACATCTTAGCCACATCTGTGTTAATCCCAATACTGGAAATGACATCACAATTCCACCCAGTTAAAAGTTTATGATTTTGTCCCCACACCCACAATCCATCATATGGTCCAATCTTTTTTTCCACGCTGGCATCCATGCCCAGCTGCTTCCGGTCAGGTGTACTAGTACGGGGACAAAGGATGGCATTGGCTTCTAGTAAAAAATGAAAACAATACATTCCGCATACTCACTCCTACCTATTCCCTTCTCCCATCAACTATACTAAAAAAACAGCATAATGAAATAAGAGAAAGTGTGGCAGGCCAAAATTCTAAAAGGAATATAAATGGAGGCCTGACAACGTCCTTTATTGCCATGAGATATGCCAGAAGCAAAAAAAAGAATAAATAAATGAATGAATCTATTTGTAATTGTAGTTTATGAAATCATTTTGAACTAGTTAGAGAGTTCTGATTTCTTCAAGTGAGACTACTTAGCTGAACTTCATATTTACCTCCACTTTCCAAGAATGCTTCGTCCAGACACATTTTCTTTGCCATTCCTTGTTTTTGTCCTTAGCCTTTGCCTCAGTCCAAGTGTGTGGAAAATTGTCATCCTGGATATGACATGCAGAAGAGAGAAGAAGAGCCTGTTTGCTGCTACTATTGTGTTCCCTGTACAGTGGGAACCATTTCCATTCAGGAAGGTGGGTGACACCAAAAAAAAAAAAGACCTTGAAGGAGGTGTTGGATAGAGATAGGAGTGTAGGGCAATTTGTGCAAGATTTACTACTGTGGGGGGACATATCTCTTCAGCTTTTTATTTGGGATCTCTCTTTCCACATTTATCTTTATATGAATGTTTGAGTTCTTTCAAACTTGAAGAATTGTCTCAGGTCCACCTCATGGAAGAATTATTGAAATGAGCTTTACATGGGCCTCTCCTTGTGGATTACTTGAAGTTATTACTGGTCCACCATGAGGTACTGTATACAGTTATGAGTGCACCTTATTGCAACCATATTACCGTAGGTCATGGTAGCCATTCCAGTTTACTGACAATACTAGTTTTTGGTACCAGTCATCTAGATTTTGCAAGATTAGCAGCCCCTGAGTGCAATATATGAATCTGAATCTTCGATAGGCACACAATAACAGACTTGGCACTGGGTCCAGAGCATCCAACCCTCTAAAATGACCAGCTATCTACAAGTAATATAATTTCTTCCATTCCCTACTATTTTTTGAGAGCTGAAGAAGCTACTTGGGTGAAAAATGAAACATCTTCAAAAGAAAAAACAGGAAAGTATAGTATCCTCCTGGGAAAAAAAGCGCCTTTGGGATTATCAGCACTGCAGTCTTAATTAGTTGGTTGAGAAAAAGCAAAGAGAAATGTTAGGCAAACCTTATCAGGAAAGCCCAGGCTATAAAAGTGTCTGGTACAGGACACTCCTCACAGAAAGTCAAAAAGACTGTTGAGCATCTCCTTCCAAGAAACAAGAGAGAGGAAGCCGATGTCAGCCTCTGCTTTGCTGTTGCTTCGGCTGCCATGAAACGGGGAGGGAGGGCATGGTATTTGGGAGGGGTTACTCATTGTGCTGGAGGAAGGTTCTGGAGTTCAGCTGCTGGTCGGACTACGCATGCGTGGGAGATTCCCGCCAGGACTAACGGCACCGACATTCCATCTTCGTGATGCCTTTTGAAGTTATCTTGCACCTGACAATTGGGAGAATTATGATTGGACTGTAACTGTGATGCCAAGGGGAGGGGAATGGGCTATTCTATATATCAATCGCTTTCGCGCCTAAATATTCAGATTTCGCTTCGCTATGCCTTTAATCATTTATAATTAGTAAAAGTACACTTGATTTCCACACATGGAGTCTCGTGGTCTTTCTTTCCTAATTATCTAATGGAGAGGTGCTGACAGTAAGCGAAATCTCACTCGCACCCCACCAGGAGATTTCAACCTTCCGTGGGGGGTGTACTTTCAAGAAGAAACGAGGACAATGTCTTTGCATGCAAGCGATGAAGAAATTGAAAAGGAAACCCCTGACCCATCATTACCTGAGAGAATGGCTGAGTTGGAAATAGCGGGCCCTGTGATTCCCCCCCCCCCGTTGGTCCTTGACTGTTGGACAAAAGGAGGACAGCGCAAGCTGGGATGCTGGAGTTACCAGGAGAAAACATCAGGTGAAGCCACTTGAGATGGGACAAATCTTGCCCGAACGAAGGCCCCGAGAAAGAGATCAAACGGAGTACTTTGAACAAAGGTACTCTATGCAAAAATTCGGGGAGGGTGAAGAGGCCATGGGGGGATGGGAGCAAACTAACCCAGAAACCGCTTCTCCCCCCCCCAGCCAGGGCAGTTGCCAGAGCTGGGGGGCCCCCTAGAAGACAAAGAATGGCAAAAATCCCTCCCTTAACTGTGAAATATGACGGGAATCCGAAAAAACTGGGCCTCTTCATTATGCGAGTTTATAACTTTATGGAAGTTTATGGCCCCGAATTAGAATCAGATGACATAAAAGTCCAAATGGTGTTGCTTGCTTTGGAAGAGGAGGCAGCCGAATGGTGTTTAAGTCTACACCAAAGCAACTCCCCCCTCCTGAGGGACTTTGATGCTTTTATGACTGCGTTTAAGAGAAGATTTGATGACCCCCTGACTGAGAAACGGGGAAAGTTGAAATTTATGACCCTGAGACAAGGGGATAGACCAGTGTCTCAATACATTCAGGAGTTTCAACAACTCGCTGCTTATATGAGAGGGTGGTCCAAAGAGGCCCTTCTGGACCAATTTGCGTTAGGATTAAATGAGGACATTTATCAACAGTGTGTTAATCGTCACCTTCCCAAGCGCATTACTGCATGGTATGAAAATGCAGCAGACATTGAGCTTGATTTGATTAGACTGCAATGTGCAAGAGATGAAAGAGAGAGAGAAAGAGCTGAGAAATCACCCCCACCAACTCGAAAGCCCCCTTTCCGAATCAGGGGTGAAGGAAAGGGACCTTCCACAGGCAAAGCCAAACCGTTCACTTGTTTCCGTTGTGGGAGGGAGGGCCACCGCACTCCAGAGTGTCACACTAAGCTCCCCACGACCGCCCCAGCTCCTCCCAAGAGGGAAGGGAAAACAAGCAAGGGCCCAGACAAAAAGAAGAAAGAGGCTGCTTTCGCTGCTGACACCACCACACACCCCCGCGGTTCATGCAGAACGTGGAGGGAGAAGCTGACGCCTCCACCAGCTCCTCTGATGACTCCGATGACGACGCCTCGCCTCGCTGGGTGAGCTCAAACAAAGGCCCCATGCTGATCCCAATAGAATTAAGGGTACCGCCCGATGGGGTGTCAGAGCAGCATCCCGCCCTCCTTGACTTGGGCTGTTCCCGCTGCATGATCAATCCTGCAATGGTGGAGAAAGTAGGCCTCAAATTAAAAACTTTGAAAACCCCTATTGTCTTTTGCCAAATAGATGGTTCCATAGCAGAGGGTGGCCAAGCCCATTTCTATACTGAACCTCTAGAAATGAAAATGGGCACCCACATAGAATTAATCTCTTTTATTGTGGCTCCTGGCGCATTCGAAAGTGGAGGTGCCTCAGGATTTCCTTTCTGACCTCAAACAGGCCCTTCCCCAGGATGACTGGTTCCAGCAGCATCAGGATGAATGCACAATGAGGGACGATTTACCATGGATAGGAGCTAAGCTTTACATCCCAGACTCTCTTCGTCTCGTCGTCCTCCAACGGGCTCACGATTCTAAGTTGGCGGGTCACTTTGGGTTTGTAAAGACATTGCATCTGGTGAAGAGGCAGTTTTGGTGGCCCTCTTTGAAAAAGGACATTGAACTTTATGTTGCCAGTTGTCCGGTCTGTGCAACCGCTAAACAGCCACCTGGAAAGCCACAGGGCCTACTTCAATCTGTGGCCCGCCCTGTCGCCCCTTGGAAGGAGATTTCTATGGACTTCATTGTCGAACTTCCCGAGAGCTAGGGGCACACTGTCATTTGGGTGGTTACGGACTTATTTTCAAAACAAGTTCATTTTATTCTGTGCCACAAAATTCCTTCTGCAAAGGCACTGGCTAAACTCTTCATTTCCCACATTTACCGTTTGCATGGGGTGCCTGATTGCATCATTTCCGATAGGGGTGTCCAGTTCACTTCTGCTTTCTGGAAGGAATTTCTTAAACGCATTGGCTCCGCGCAGGGACTAAGCTCCTCCCACCACCCTCAGACTAATGGGGCTTGCGAGAGGACTAATTCTGTTCTAGAGCAATATTTACGTTGTTTCATCAATTATCAGCAAGATGATTGGGTGGATTTGTGCCGCACGCTGAAGTGGCCTACAATAATTCTGTCCATAGCAGCACTGGTTTCACTCCTTTTCGTGTTGTTTTTGGTCAGGATTTTGTTCCTATTCCTGAACTTCCTCGTGAACAACCACAAGTTTCTTCCGTCGCTGATTGGAGCGAACGTTTGAGCCATGTTTGGCCTTTGACTCTTAGTACTTTGGATGCTGCGCATCGTGCTCATAAGAAACAGGCGGATAAGAGGCGTGCACAACCTTACCAGTACAGGGAGGGTGACCTGGTTTATTTGTCCACGAAGTTCCTTCAAACTACACAAAAGTCGAAGAAATTGGGACCTAAGTACGTGGGTCCGTTTCCCATCATCAAGATCATCAATCCTGTTTCAGTTCGTTTGCAGCTGCCCAAGCACCTCAACCGTGTTCATCCCGTGTTCCACATTAACCTCATTAAGCCTGTTCGTGTTTCTGCTTTATGTCCGCCTGTCGACCCTCCGCCTGCCCCCCTGTTGGTTGACGGTGAACGTCATTTTGAAGTTCGTGAGATATTGGACTCTCGACGGCGGCGGAATCGAATCCAGTACCTAGTGGCTTGGAAGCATTTTCCTCCATCTCATACCGAATGGGTAGACAAGTCCCATGTTCGTGCCCCCCGGCTGCTTCAGCAGTTTTATTCTGCTTATCCTGACAAGCCTTGACTCCCCCCCCTTTTTTTTCTCTTCTGTTTTTTGTTGTTTGTCTGTTTGTTTGTATTTTTCTCGTTTTCCAGGCCTGACTGCCTTTTTCCGGGGGATGGCCGGATGTCAGCCTCTGCTTTGCTGTTGCTTCGGCTGCCATGAAACGGGGAGGGAGGGCATGGTATTTGGGAGGGGTTACTCATTGTGCTGGAGGAAGGTTCTGGAGTTCAGCTGCTGGTCAGACTACGCATGCGTGGGAGATTCCCGCCAGGACTAACGGCACCGACATTCCATCTTCGTGATGCCTTTTGAAGTTATCTCGCACCTGACACTTGGGAGAATTATGATTGGACTGTAACTGTGATGCCTAGGGGAGGGGAATGGGCTATTCTATATATCAATCGCTTTCGCGCCTAAATATTCAGATTTCGCTTCGCTATGCCTTTAATCATTTATAATTAGTAAAAGTACACTTGATTTCCACACATGGAGTCTCGTGGTCTTCCTTTCCTAATTATCTAATGGAGAGGTGCTGACAGCCATGATGAAAATGGAACTTGATCTGGAGTTCAAGTAATTGCTGAGAAAGGGCACATCCTGAGAAAGAGAAAGAGCAATGCCAGTTAGGGCACTACCCAAATTTCAGAGGTATAAAAAGACCAATTCAAAAATAACTATTGATGTTGAGACATTCCTAACTAGCTGTGAAGATATCTGAAAAGCTGAGAGTACTCCAAAGCCCAGGATATGGCTCCTATTTGCCATCTCTTGATATATTGCTTAACCCAACTATTAGTTAATCTTAGTGTTCTGAGGAAAAGGAGGACAAACACAAATATTAATTATTGATTCATTTATTTCATATTTGAGATTATTTTGGATTTTCATTTGATTAATCGTACACTTCATATTTTTATTTCATTTGGTTTTGTGAGCCCAATTGTTAGGGAACACATGCAAAGGAACCATACAAACCAATAATAATTTCAATAAGAAATAAAATGATATGAATCTAAGACACAATTTCATTATCAGTTTCTTATTTTTATCACTAAATATTCTTTAGTGTTTAGATCTGGTCGCAGGAGAATAATATAGCACTTGGGGAAGAAGATGCAGCCCAGAAGCCCAGCACCAGAGGCCAAGATAGAGAAGACCTGCACAGCCACCATGTATTTCCCTTTGGTGCTCAGGTAGGTGGGCAGGAAGGAGATCCAGACACTGCAGAAGACCAGCATGCTGAAGGTGATCAGTTTGGCTTCATTGAAAGACCCAGGTAGGTTTCTGGCTAGGAAAGCCACTGTGAAGCAAACAGCAGCTAGGAAACCCATGTAGCCAAGGACAACATAAAACATGGTGACGGAACCTTCATTGCATTGAAGAATGATCTCTCCAGGCTGGGAATGCAGGTCAGATTCAGGGAATGCGGGAGAAACTCCCAGCCAAAGGGCACAAATGAAAAACTGAACACCAGAACAAGAAAGGATGATGGAATTGGCCAAGCTCTTCTTCAGCCATCTTTTCATTCGATTTCCTGGTTTTGTTGCCAGGAAGGCCAATACCACTGTGATTGTTTTGGCCAACACAGAAGACAGGACTACTGAGAAAACAATGCTGAAAACTGTTTGTCGGAGAAGACAGGTAGCTTTTCTTGGTTGTCCAATGAAGAGAAGAGGAGACAAGAAGCAAAGCAGGAGGGAGACAAGGAGGATGTAGGAGAGGTCCCGGTTGTTGGCTTTGACAATGGGTGTTTCCCGGTATTTAATGAATGCGATTAAAACAAGACCTGTGGTTAGGAACAAGACTAGGGCAAAAGAGACCAGTATAATGACCAGATTTTCCTCATAGGCCAGGAAGGTTATTCGTTTGGAGATACATCGGAGTCGGTTCTCAGTTGAATATTGATCATCTGGGCAGTTGGTACACTTTTCAGTATCTGGGTTAATAGAAAATAATGTTTTTTCCCCTCTCAAATTTCAAGAAAACCTTGAACCTCTCTTCTCTGTATTCACTTTCATCAGTGAAAGAAACTTTCTGGTTTCTTCTACTGAGGGACTAGTTACTTCGATATGGAACATAGAAAAATTAATATAATTCCATCTCCCAGAACTCAAGTGACGAATAAGGCCAGGACGTAAATGGACCTCACATAGCAACCTGTTTGGCAACCCCCATGCCCTCTGAAAGCAATGGTTCAGTAAAGGAAATTTAGCAAATACAGATTTCCCATAGAAGGCATGACTGAAATACAGCAAGAAGTACCTGAATTGTCAGAAATTGTCATTTTGTGAGAGGGGCAGGGGTGGGCTATGGGGGGTTCACAGGGATTCAAGAGAACTTCTAGATAAGATTTGTTGCAATTCGAAAACCCCCAAATACCATCCTGGCTAGCTCCACCCATCCCACCCACCCCAACCCCTCCAAAGAGTCCCTATGTTTAGGTTGCAGGTAAGTGCACAGTGCATGTGGAGGCTCAGGGAGAGTGAAAAACAGGCTTATCAGAAATTGCGAAAGCCGAAATGGGCCCATTTCTGGCTTCCAGAGGGCCTCCAGATCCTGGGGAGTGCAAACCCTGCCTTCCATAGTGCAGAAGGGCAACTAGGTCACACCCACCATGGCCACATCCACCCAGCAACCAGGCAGGGAACCCCTTGCTAAAATTTTTGAAGCCCATGGCTGGAGAGAGGTACAGTTGATGGAGGTTCTGCAACATTTGGCAACTTCTCTTACTGAACCTTCACATGTCTAAAACAGTCAAAAAGAGTCATAATACAAAAGGTTTTTGCTGGCTGCCAAATGGCCACCGTCAGAGCCTCCCTACTTCGAAACAAATAAATCAAACTAAGCAAGTAAGGAATTCCTTCATAATGGGAATAATCATTACACAGAAGATAACTGAAACTTGCTACAAAAGCCACAATTGGTCTGGATCACTTCAGCTGTGTGGGTTTTACTTTGTATGTACAGTATGCGTCGTGGATTTCCCCATCCATCTGTGGCAAGAGTGTCCAACCGGCAGCCCACGGGCCGGATGCTTCACACGCAGATCACACCCACCCCAGCTCTACAAAGGCAAAGAAGATTGTGACAGGTCACGATACATCACATGACACAATCAAGTTTGACACCCGTGATCTATGGTTATGTTTCCTTTTTGATCCAGATGGGCAGGAATACCAAATGTGGTGGTTTTTGATCTATTTACTATTCCACCATAGACTTTAGGCAGAAAATGTTTCCGTTGTTCCTATTCCAAGCACTATTTGTCCATGAATGACTAAACAAGATGCTCAGAGGAAAGGACCTGGAAGATCTGCCCCAAACAGAAGATGGAAATAATCTTTTCTCTCGACAGCTACACAATTGATCACTCAATCTATACTGTGGCGAGGGTCTTGAATGCTGTGTATTTGTGAAAATAAACAAATAATCAGTTGAGAGTCATAAAAGACAGAATGACACCCAGCTGATTATTTGTTTATTTTCACAAATAGGCAACATTTAAGACCCTGCCCACAGTCCAGAGGGAACAATAAATTATGTAGCTGTCGCGAGACAAGCTTGTTTCAATCTTCTCTTATTCACTTTTATGAAAATTGCCTTGGATGAATCCCCTTCCTCAAGGCCTTCTCTTTTCTTTGGTGACACCCACTTTCCTGTGTAGAGATGGTCCCCTCTGGACAAGGAACACAGTCGTAGCAGCAAAATGGCTCTCCTTCTCGCTTCTGCTTGACAAATCCAGGATGGCATTTTTCCACACATTTGGATTCAGGCAAAGGCTAAGCAGAAAAACAAGGAATGCCAAAGAAAATGTATTAGCATTAACCATCCTGACATGCTGTCATACTCTTGAAATAAAAGTGTATGTGAATTTCTAGAACCATAATGAGAGGATGTAGAGGTGAAGTCATGAGGACATGTCCCTCAGAAAGGGTAAGTCAGGAATTTTTTCCTTCAGAACCTGTGAGTTGTGTGAGGGAAATTCTGAGGTCCAGCCAGGTGTCCAAGACATTGTTTTTTCTGCTGAAGAACTACAATTAGGTAACAGCAACTGGCTTGGAAGAACCAACCCATATTTGTTTTTAATTAAATTTGGAGCTCATTTTCTTCCCAGAAGGACAGAAATAGCTAACAATCAAGATAAATAATTGTATTCAGGGTTTTTTTAAATGAAGTGCCTTCTTACAAGCCACAGACCAAATCAAAGCAACATTTCTTTTTAATTTGTCCCTCATTTTTTCAAATATCAGGAAAGACTTTTCTTTGATTCAAAATCATATTTCAGTGTTTCAGTTTTCTATGTTATGGTGTTATCACTCAGCAATTGAGTCATTTTGGCTCCATGTTAAAAAGAAAACAATCTTGGATCTCCTTCATAAGAGCAGAAATCCAATTACATTATTGCAGTGGGATGAAAGATTGGAATAGATAACTCTAGCCAGATCTGAGTTTCTTAGAAACTTCTTGTCCTGCACTTTTATGGGACACGGGACCCAACCAGGACAAGGTGAATCCAAGTTCCAAAGCTTATTTCCAAGGGGAACAAAAGGACATCTCTCCAGTCTTAATTCAACTTCATCAAATTCAGTCTAAACCTGAATTCAGGCACTGGTCAACCAATTTGCCTTCTTGTTTGCTATTTGAAGACAAGGTAGAAGTGGATCACAATCCCTAGCACTTGAGGGATTGGCCCTCTCTTACCATTTTCATGCAGCTTTTCTCTTTCAGCACTCAGCCAGGGTGCTCATCCTCATCACATAGAAAAAACATACCAATATTTCTCCTACCCCATTGAAGAGCTTTAGCCATGACAGATGATCTTCATTGATAAAAAGTCTTTGCTTTTCAACAGTCAACAGTTTTTTTCCATTGTAGTTGTCATGAGACACCCAGGTGGAGATACTCAGATCTGCCTTTAAATCTCCATTTTGGTCCAAGTACAGTTTGAATTCAGAAAGATTGCAAAATTCATTCTTCTCCAGAAAAGGATGGAACTAGAATGGAAACATCCAGGCATTTCAAAAGCAGTAAACCTGGTAAATTAGTCCTTTGTTCTCATTTATCATTTTCTTTTACAGAGGTCTAACTTGCAAATATCCTTAGTTGGTAGAACAGGTTTAACCATTATCTTCAAAAATGAAAAAGAAAGTTTCCATAAAATTTGTCAATCATATATTGACAAAATGTGTTTTCAAAACAATATGATTGATAAATTGTGTTAATTATAAGAAACCTTCTAAAGCAGGTCATAAGTAAACCGCACAACGAAAAGAAATATTTATAAACTCATTGAAAACAAAACATGGATTTATCAAGAAAGTGACCAGGCTAATCTCCCAGGCAGATCACATTATAAATATATCCAGATGAGTTAATTGAACTTTATAATTACATTAAGAGAATATTGTGTATGTGTCTGTGTGTTTCTCTATCATCATCATCATCATCATCATCATCATCATCATCATCATCATCATCAAATTTATATGCGGCTCATCTTGTGGTGCAAGGCCACCATGCATGTCTGGAGGTAGAAATGTCCCACCTACTCTTTTTACAATCTGAGAATTTTGGGTGGATCCTACCAGAGTTGTTCTCTTTATGTACTTATGGGCTCCCCCTGCTTTTCTGATTACACATTTTTAACAGACTGTGGAACTGCTGATGATATACTGTAATTTGACTTCAGCAAAGCATGAATGAACTAATTCCTGATGTGATGATTAGGAACTGAGTTAAATGAAGTCTGGCTGGTATAATAATGAAGTGGATAAAACTGACTTTAACATATTCTTTTTAAAAGACAACACTTCCAGAAAAATATTTATGACGTCCCTTTAGAAAAAAGGGCATAATAAAATCCAGTAGAAAATAAATAAAATCAATAAGGGCTAAAAAACACCAGATGGAATTTGAGAACAAAAGCAAGTACAAAGTCTTCCACATTGAAGAATAAAAATGAGACGTAGAGCAAGGTTGATGAACGCTATCAATCTTGATAAAAATATTTCTGATAATCATATCAAAATAGCAGGTGATTGAAAAGCAAATCAGAAGTGGGAAGTTCAGAGAAAGAAAGCAAATTCATCCATCTTTTGCCCTCAATCTTTCCAGCATTAAACTCTTCTCAATTGAGTCCTTCCTTCTCATTAAGTGGCCAAAATGTTTGAGTTTCATCTTCAGGATCTGGCTTTCTAAAGAGTGTTCAGGGTTGATCCTCTAGGACTGACCGGTTTGATTGCCTTGCAGTCCAAGGGACTCGCAGGAATCGACTCGAGCACCATAGTTCAAAGGCCTCCATTCTTTGGTGCTCAGCCGTTCTTATGGTCCGACTTTCCCAGCCATACATTGCAACTGGGAAAACCACAGCCTTCACTATACAGATTTTTTTTTGCTACTTTTTAGTAACCTGTTTAGATTTGCAATAGCTTTTCTCCACAGGAGCAAGCGTCTTTTAATTTCTTGGCTGCAGTTCCCATCTGTGCTGATCTTGGATCCCAGGAAAATAAAATCTATCATTACCGCCATTTCTTCACCATCTATTTACCAGGAATTGAGAGGGCCAGATGCCAGGACCTTAGTTTCCTTAATGTTTCAAGCCAAATTTTGCACTCTCCTTCACCCGCATCAAGAGGCTCTTTATTTTCTGCCATTAGAGTGGTATCATCTACATATCTGAGGTTGTTGATATTTCTCCCGACAATCTTAATTCCAATTTTTGATTCATCTAGCCCCACCCTTCTCATGATGTGCTCTGCATATATGTTAAATAGGCACAGTGATAGCATAAAGCCTTGCCGGACACCTTTCCCAATTTTGAATAAATCAGTGGTTTCGTGTACAGTTCTTACTGTTGCTTCTTGACCCATTACCTGCCACGGCTGCAGCCTTGGTGCCCCCAAACTCCCCTTGGTCTCCTTCCTTCTCGTCCTGGATATGGAGGAATATGCAGCATTCAAGGCATGGGCCAGAGTCTCAATGGCACTGTAGCAATGGTGTTTATTCCACACCATTTCTTTTTTCCGTTGGATCTCCAGTGTTGATTTCTCAGTGCATCTTTTCCGGCCTTTGACAGAGAATACATTCTTTGACAAAAAGCAGAGAAATGACTGATGTCCTAAGGGTGGTTCCACAAAGAAAGTGGGTTTAAAGGCATCCTTTATAGGCTCCTTTTTTCTCTCAAAATCAACAAGCCAGATACTATTCACATATCTGAGAGCTCTGTGGTCTCTCAATGGATATACTGATTTGAGTGTTGTGATCCAGACTTTCCTTTCAATGGTTCCGGGCAAACCTGTAAGTATAATATGAAAAGGAAAAATTCTGTCCAAAATAGCCCCAAGTTCTATAAAATGAATATAGACATTGACTTGTCTCCACTTAGAGAGAGCATCTCCATGGGGTGCTGTAATTTGAGTTGTTGAGAATTGTTGTGATATAACAACACAAATGCCATTCTTCTCAAGCAAAGGAGCAAAAGTCCTCATGAAATTATCTCCATTGTCTGTGTCTGGAGCAAAGAGACCAACAAGAGTCCATTGGAAATGGAGGAGCACTTGGACAATTCCTTGGTAGAGGACCCCTTTTTTGGGGTAAAAACTGTGATAAAAGGGCAATTGACTTTTATCATGCAGCAAATCTGAAAAGTATTCAAAACTGACCTGAAAAAGCAATGATGAATGCTGCGTTATTTTTGGAGTCAAATCACTTCCCAAATATTAACTTCAAAGAAATACCATTTCATGAACTTATTAGAATAGTTTAGTGTTGATTAGCCATTAACAGATATGAAAATAAAGAATGAAAATATATAACATTAACAAGACTGCATATAATAAGAATATAAAAGAAAAAAGTGAAAAGAATAAGAAATGATTTCTCTATCACCCCTACATCTCCGGTCCACATATCCATTTGTGCACTGAAATATTTGGTCCAAATAAAGATCCGTATTAAATTCATTTTTTTTAATATCGATCAAACAGGAAATATTTATTTTATTATAAGTTTCTTAATCATCTAATCTGCAGTCCAAGGAACTGATTTCTTTCTTATCTAATTTATATTCAAATAATACATGTGTTTGGTCTATCTCCGAGACTCAGCAAATACAAGTCTCTTCATTACAAGGCTCTTGATTAAATCTTCCATATTTAACCTTTGTATGCAGTGCTCATATCCTGCTTGAGTAAATACCACATAAAGATATTCAGGCCTTTCTACATCAAGATATTTGCCAATTTGGAACTACATTTGCAGAGGGCCATTCAGCTCAATGTGACATCCTTATTGAGCATGTTTGTATCTTTCTCTGCTTCAATATCTGATTTCTTTGGACAGCAAAGTTTTTAGCTTCTTTTCCAGCTGCACAAGAAACAGGAAGACCACACCTCCTAATAAAATTTGCCAGCTGTACAATTCAAGGTGTCTTTCACTGAAATTGTGTCTTTTTTAATTGTCTCTTCTAAAACACAGATTTTTAGGGAGTCTGTCAGTTTCCATAGATTTAATAGAATGCAAATAATTGGGCAATGGGCCTAAGACAGAATCTTGGGTACCTCACTGCATGCTTCCCTCCATATATATGGAGTTTCATTGAGGACTAGATGCAAAGTTCTCTTGGTTAGGCAAAACACTGTCTAAAGCTTGATTGTCCTTTAGCAAGGAATTATTTGTTCATATACCCACTTTCAACTCTACCTCAAGACGATCTCTGCATATATTTTGGCCACAATGCCTATTAGACCAATGGGTCAGTAAATTATGATAGATAGATAGATGATAGATGATAGATAGATAGACAGACAGACAGACACACAGACAGACAGACACACAGATAGATAGAGAGATAGATACATAGATAGAGATAGATAGATAGATAGATAGATAGATAGATAGATAGATAGATAGATGATAGATGATAGATGATAGATAGATAGATAGATAGATAGATAGATAGATAGATAGATAGATAGATAGATAGATAGATATACAGACAGACAGACAGACAGACAGACAGACAGACAGACATTACTACTATCTTAAACTGACTGAATGTTAGTGGGAATTATTAATATGTGTAAATGAACCTGCCAAAAGAGTACAGCAGCATTAGGAAAAATTTTTGAACAGTTCAGAAAGTCCTTCACAGAAACTTTATTGCTCTTCAAGTCATTTATAATGAATTTTGTCATAGATAGCTTTGGGATGAAAATAAATTAACCTGTTGGCTAATCTGTTGGCAATTTTTAAAAATAAAGTGGTTGATTAATGAAAGTGATCCCTATGAACTCATAAGACTTATGTGATTTTAATCAGTTACAGGTAAAATAATCCATTTGGATTATATTATTTTTTTGCTAATATTATGTACAAAAATTGATGTCCCATCTCTTCTCCACCTTCTTTTTGGACAGAAAGATCCTCTGATTGAACACAGAGACTCTCCTCCCATTTCCAAATGTGCAGCAGAAGAACCATAATCAAAGATGATAATGTCATGAGAGGATATCACTGCTTTCATCTTTACCTCCTAATCACTGTGGATCCCAATTCCTAACCCTGATGCATATAATGGCCATGATAAAAAGCAGTTTTTAAGTTCGAAAGTGATCTATCACATACTGACCCACCACTCCATTCAGTTTACCTATAGGAAAGTAGTACCTATAGGAAAGTAGACATACAAACCTGAGGGACTTTGTAGATGTCTCCCAATGTTGACATCTGGATGGAGATGTCATAATCAGCTTCATCTACAAGAGCCAAAATATTGTCCTTCCTTCCACAGCTGTAGTTGGGGACATTGGCTTCTCCCTTGGAGAGCATGTCCAGCAAGGCATCTGAAGTCAAAAGTGTGTTCAAATAGTTGTCATGGATGTTGTAGCCAAGGGTGAGATTGTGCAGAAGCCGGGGAGTCTTGTTGACCTCTTGAATATTAAAAATTTTGCGTAGTAATCTATGCTTATTAAAAGGCAAACTAAGATAAAAATGTTCATGTTATCATCATCATCATTAAGAGAAAAAGCAAAATATTCTTTTCAATGTGTTCATCTTTGTCTCCAATAGCTTTCTCAGCCTTAAGCCAATGCCAATCCAAAAGGGGTCATAATGGGTAATATCAGCATTTCTTTTAATAAGTGCTGGGGAGAGGAGATGGAGATAGCTTTCCACTAAAATTCAGAACCACAAATCAAATTATTTGTAGCAGAACTAATTTTCAACTTGCAAGTTACCAGGATTCTAAATCATTCAATCATTAAAATAGTAACTATCATAATGGAAAGGGGCTTTTTCATATGTGACCCAGAAGAGCAATTCTAACATATGGCCATTCTCTCTTCCTAGAAGGATCAAGCATTCAATATGAATGAGGCGTTGTAAAAATATAAATATGAGCTCTTCAGCGGCAAGTGCAATCCATTCAATAACTATTTTAATCCAAAGATGGTACTGAAGTATAGCTAAGGAATGGAGCAGGAAACCTATGGAATCTGGATATTTTGGGGGGAGTTTATTTTTCTGCCCGATCTTGGATTCCAGATTTTTTCTACAAAATGAGAGAAATGAGGGATGTAATGGAAATCAAAACAATTCAAGAAATAAGGTGCTGCAATACAAGCATCAGTGAAAAAAGAAGAAAAGAATGAGAAGTGCAGATAGAGGGAATGAAACTCCACCACAGTGAAGGACTTACAACTCAAACTGACAACGAGGTTCCATGTTGAAAAGCAACATTGTTGCATGCAATATTTTTGTTCCAGTGCTGATGATACTTATTATATGATCTCCTGGACTGTAATAGCTCCATGCCTTTTTTTCATCCTGGTGCTTGAAATTCAGTGGGCACTTCATTCTAAGCTTTCCCGAGATTGGCTGGGACACGAGAAGCAACAGAAACACAAGCAGAAGATCCATAATTCATGGGTCTAAATAACAATATAAATTAAATAATTTGGAAGGATCGTAGTAATATAGAAATTCTAGACTTTATGCATTCAGACAGAGATAAACCAAGCTTCACCTGGAAATGAGAAAAAGTAAATTCAAAGACACAGTCCATACCTGTCCCAAAACCAGTGCTGCCCTGTGTGTGAGGCTGAGGCATTTATCCTTTTCTAATGCAATATCCCTTCCATGTTGTTTCAGTCTGATGTTTATCTCAAAGTCAGTCCCTGGAGAAGTAGCAGTAGAGGTCCCAGAGAGAAGAATATTGAAAATTACAGTGAGAAGTAACTTCTCCTCTATGAACCCTAGATTTTTTCTGGACTCAATTTTCAAAGGAGTTCCTGGAGAAGAGCATCTTAGAGAAAAATCCTACCCTTGGGGGCAGATCTACATTGTTGTGTAGTAGTTGTGGTCCTTTCCTGTCAGGCCTTATCCAGAAAGTGATGTTCGATGAATATAATTCAACATCCATGGAATTGACTTCTGCTGTCTTTCAATGTAATGACTTCGCTAGTGGAAGATCCTGCAGAGTGATGTAATTAGTTGACATTCTGTGTTGGTGGCACTAAACGCAAGTGGTGCCTGTCTTCCAAAAGCAAGGAAGTAATCCATATATCCTTAAACCCTTTCTAACGGCAAAAGTTGGGCCTGTTTGTGATTTCCTTTTCTATTGGGTCTATTAGGTCTATTAGGCGCTGAAATCCTGGTTCTGCCAGTTGGTCTGGGGAACCCAGAGTGGGATTGAGTCCATTAAATGGCTCATGTGATCTGCTGTTGCTGGGATGGGGGTGATTTTATTCTATTTTATTATATTAATGTATTTGATTTTTAATTAGTTTAATGTTTTATTGTTTTAAATGACATTTTATGTTCTGCAAGCCACCTTGAGTCGCCATGGGAGAATGGGCGGCAATATAAATTTAATAAATAAATACATTGACATGTATTTGTAAGGATTGACTTGGAAAGAGATTTCTTTCTTCATCAAAATTTTACTCTATTTTAACAAATCTAATAGAATTAACATTTATTATATTTTTTCTAAAAATTAATAAAATAAATCCATTGTATTTTAAAATCATGGATATTTGAAGAACAGAATAATGCATATAAATATAGACATGAGGAGGAACCCACCAGTTGTCATTTAATTCTTAAATCTTCTCTCAAACCCAACCTTCCACACTTTATTAAGTAGAAATGTCCTTTATTGCCATGAGATATGCCCAAAACAAAAAAAGAATAAATAAATAAATGAATCTGTTCGTAATTGTAGTTTATGAAACCATTTTGAACTATTTGGAGAGTTTTGATTTCTTCAAGTGGAGCCCAGAGACTACTTAGCTGAACTTCATATTTACCTCTATTTTCCATGGATGCTTAGTACAGATACATTTTTTTGGCCATTCCTATTTTTTTGGCCTTAGCCTTTGCCTCAGTCCAAGCGTGTGGGAAATTGTCATCCTGGATGTGGCAAGCAGAAGTGAGAAGAGCCAGTTTGCTGCTACTATTGTGTTCCTTGTACAGAGGAAACCATTTCCATTTAGGAAGGTGGGTGACACCAAAATAAATAGACCTTGAAGGAGGTGTTGGATAGAGATAGGAGTGTAGGGCAATTTGTGCCAGATTTACTACTGTGAGAGGAAATATCTCTTCAGGTTTTTATTTGGGATCTCTCTTTCCACATTTATCTTTCTATGAATGTTTGAGTTCTTTGAACCTTGAAGAATTGTCTCAGGTCCAACTCATGGAAGAATTATTGAAATGAGCTTTACATGGGCCTCCCCTTGTGGATTACTTGAATTTATTACTGGTCCACCATGAGGTGCTGTATACAGTTATGAGTTCACCTTATTGCAACCATATTACCATAGGTCATAGTAGCCATTCCAGTTTACTTACAATACTAGTTTTTGGTACCAGTCATCTAGATTTTGCAAGATTAGCAGCCCCTGACTCCAATATATGAATCTGAAACTTCAATAGGCACACAATAACAGACTTGGCACTGTTTTCAGAGCATCCAACCCTCTAAAAGATTACAAATGACCACCTATCTACAAGTAATATAATTCCTTCCATTCCCTAATATTCTTTCAGAGCTGAAGAAGCTTCTTGGATGAAAAGCGAAAGATCTTCAAAAGAAAAAACAAGAAAGCCTAGTATCCTCCTGGAAAAAGAAGCGCCTTTGGGATTATCAGCACTGCAGTCTTAATTAGTTGGTTGAGAAACAGCAAAGAGAAATGTTAGGCAAACCTTATCAGGAAAGCTCAGGCTATAAAAGTGTCTGCTACAGGACACTCCTCACAGAAAGTCAAAAAGACTGTTGAGCATCTCCTTCCAAGAAACAAGAGAGAGGAAGCCATGATGAAAATGGAACTTGATCTGGAGTTCAACTAATTGCTGAGAAAGGGCAGATCCTGAGAAAGAGAAAGAGCAATGCCAGTTAGGGCACTACCCAAATTTCAGAGGTATAAAAAGACCAATTGAAAAAGAACTATTGATGTTGAGACATTCCTAACTAGCTGTGAAGATATCTGAAAAGCTGAGAGTACTCCAAAGCCCAGGATATGGCTCCTATTTGCCATCTCTTGATATATTGCTTAACCCAACTGTTAGTTAATCTGAGTGTTCTGAGGAAAAGGAGGACAATCACAAACATTAATTATTGCTTCATTTATTTCATATTTGAGATTATTTTGGATTTTCATTTAATTAATCGTACACGTCATATTTTTATTTCATTTGGTTTTGTGAGCCCAATTGTGAGGGAACACATGCAAAGGAACCATACAAACCAATAATAATTGCAATAAGAAATAAAATGATATGAATCTAAGAAACAATTTCATTATCAATTTCCTATTTTTATCACTAAGTGTTCCTTAGTGTTTAGATCTGGTCGCAGGAGGATAATATAGCACTTGGGGAAGAAGATGCAGCCCAGAAGCCCAGCACCAGAGGCCAAGATAGAGAAGACCTGAACAGCCACCATGTATTTCCCTTTGGTGCTCAGGTAGGTGGGCAGGAAGGAGATCCAGACACTGCAGAAGACCAGCATGCTGAAGGTGATCAGTTTGGCTTCATTGAAAGCCCCAGGTAGGTTTCTGGCTAGGAAAGCCACTGTGAAGCAAACAGCAGCTAGGAAACCCATGTAGCCAAGGACAACATAAAACATGGTGACGGAACCTTCATTGCATTGAAGGATGATCTCTCCAGACTGGGAATGCAGGTCAGATTCAGGGAATGCCGGAGAAACTCCCAGCCAAAGGGCACAAATGAAAAACTGAACACCAGAACAAGAAAGGATGATGGAATTGGCCAAGCTCTTCTTCAGCCATCTTTTCACTTGGTTTCCTGGTTTTGTTGCCAGGAAGGCCAATACCACTGTGATCGTTTTTGCTAACAAAGAAGACACGGCTACTGAGAAGACAATGCTGAACACTGTTTGTCGGAGAAGACAGGTGGCTTTTCTTGGTTTTCCAATGAAGAGAAGAGGAGACAAGAAGCAAAGCAGGAGGGAGACAAGGAGGATGTAGGAGAGGTCCCGGTTGTTGGCTTTGACAATGGGTGTTTCCCGATATTTAATGAATGTGATTAAAACAAGGCCTGTCGTTAGGAACAGGA
Organism: Thamnophis sirtalis; assembly: GCF_051295495.1. Classification (NCBI taxonomy): domain Eukaryota; kingdom Metazoa; phylum Chordata; class Lepidosauria; order Squamata; family Natricidae; genus Thamnophis; species Thamnophis sirtalis. The sequence continues at coordinate 8,633,752 of NW_028261383.1, forward strand.
CTAGGGCAAAAGAGACCAATATAATGACCAGATGATCCTCATAGGCCAGGAAGGTTATTCTTTTGGAGATACATCGGAGTCGGTTCTCAGTTGAATATTGATCATCTGGGCAGTTGGTACATTTTTCAGTATCTGGGATAACAGAAAATAATGTTTATTTTTTCCTCTCACATTTCAAGAAAACCTTGAACCCCTCCCTCTTCATTCTCTGTATTCACCTTCATCACTGAGGGAAACCTTCTGGTTTCTTCTACTGAGGGACTAGTTACTTCAATATAGAACATAGGAAAATAAATAAAATTCCATCTCCCTGAAATTGGTTGATGAATCAGGCCACGTCACAAATGGACCTCACACAGAAATCTGTTTGGCAACCCCCATGCCCTTTGAAAGCAATGATTCAGTAAGGGAAATTTAGCAAATATAGATCTGACCATAGAAAGCATGACTGAAATATAGAAAGAATAACCTGAATTGTCAGAAATTGTCATTTTGGGAGAGGGGCAGGGATGGGCTGCTGGAGGTTCACACAGGTTCAGGAGATCCTCTATTTAAGATTCTGTTCAGTTTGGAGAAGCACCAAATCCCATCCTGGCTGGCCCCACCCACTACGCCCCATACTCTCCCCTCCCAGGAGTCCCCATGCGGCCTGTTTTGGATGCAGCTAAGTGCAGGGTGTGTGTGGAGGCTTGGGGAGGGTGAAAAATAGGCTTGCCATAAATTCAGGAAAGCCAGAAACAGGCCCATTTCTGGCCTCCAGAGGGCCTCTGGAGACTGGGGAGGCCATTTTTGCCCTCCCGGAGGCTCAAGGAAATCCTCCAGAGCCTGGAGAAGGCAAAAACACCTTCCCCTTCTGTGGTGCAGAAGACCAACTAGGTCACACCCACAACAGCCACACCCACCACAGCCACACCCACCCAGCAACTCTCCAGAAATCCCCTTGCTAAAAATTTTGAAGGCCACCGCTGGAGAGGAGTACAGTTGACGGAGGTTCTACAATGTTTGGCAACCTCTCTTGCTGAACCTTCGCATGTCTAAAACTGTCAAAAAGAGTCATAATATAAAAGGTTGTTCTTGGCTGCCAAATGGCCAGCCTCAGAGCCTCCCTACTTCGAAACAAATAAATCGAACTAAGCAAGTAAGGAAAAGGCACCACCAAGTATAGCAAGGAAGAGGCACCACCAAATCTGAATGTTCTCATTCTAGCAGTGGCCACAAATAAACAAATAATCAGTTGAGAGCCATAAAAGACAGAATTACTCCCAACTGATTATTTGTTTATTTTCACAAATAGGCAACATTTAAGGCCCTGCCCACAGTGCAGAGGGAACAATAAAATGTGTAGCTGTCGAGAGACAAACTTCTTTCAATCTTTTCTTATTCACTTTTCTGAAAATTGCCCTGGATGAATCCCCAAGGCCTTCTCTTTTCTTTGGTGGCACCCACCTTCCTGAGTGGAGATGGTCCCCTCCGGACAAGGAACACAGTCATAGCAGCAAAATGGCTCTCCTTCTCGCTTCTGCTTGACAAATCCAGGATGGCATTTTTCCGCACATTTCGACTCGGGCAAAGGCTAAGCAGAAAAACAAGGAATGCCAAAGAAAATATATTAGTCAGGAATCTTTTGCGGCAGAACATTTGAGCTGTTTGAGGGAATTTCTAAGGCCCAGCTTGGTATCCAAGACAAGGTCCTTTCTGTTGAAGAACTACAATTAGGTAACAGCAATTGGCTTGGAAGAACAAATCCATATTTGTTATTAGTTAAATTTGGAGCTCATTTACTTCCCAGAATGACAGAAATAGCTAACAAGATAAATAATTGCATTGAAGGTTTTTTTTTAATGAAGAGCCTTCTTACAAGCCATAGTCCAAATCTAAGCAAATTTCCTTTTAACTTCTGCTTATTTATTCAGATATCAGGAGAGGCTTTTCTTTGAGTCAAAATCATATTTCAGTGCTTCAGTTTTTGGGTCAAGATGTTATCACTCAGCAATTGAGTGATTTTGACTTCATGTCAACAATAATAATAATCTTGGACCTCCTTCATAAGAGCAGAAGGCCTATTACATTCTCCCAGTGGGATGATTGATTGGAACAGATAACTCTAGCCAGATCTGGGTTTCTTAGAAATTCTATGGAACACTGATCCCAATAAGGATAAAGTAAATCCAAGTTCCCAAGCTTATTTCCAATTGGAACAAAAGGACCTCTCTCCAGTCTTGATTCAACTTCATCAAATTCAGTCTAAACCTGAATTCAGGCACTGGTCAACCAATTTGCCTTCTTGTTTGCTATTTGAAGACAAGGAATAAGTGGATTACAATCCCTAGAATTTAAGGGATTGGCTCTCTCTTACCATTTTCATGGAATTTCTCCATTTCAGCACTGAGCCAGGGTGCTCAGCCTGATGAAATGGGTCAGAACCTTTTGGAAGATAGAGAAAAGACACCTACCCCATTGTGCAATTTTAGCCATGACAGATGATCTTCATTGATAATAACTCTTTGCTTTTCAATAGTCACCAGTTTGTTTCCTAGATAGTTGTTTTTGTAGAGAGACACCCAGGCAGCGATACGCAGATCAGCCTTTAAATCTCCATTTTGGTCAAAGTACACTTTGAATTCAGAAAGATTGCAAAACTCATTCTTCTCCAGAAAAGGATGGAACTAGAATTGAAACATCCAGGCATTTCAAAAGCAGTAAACCTTTGTTCTCATTTATCTTTTTCTTTTACCGAGGTCTTACTTGCAAATACCCTTAGTTGGCAGAACAGGTTTAACCACTATCTTCAAAAATGAAAAAGAAAGGTTCAATAAAATTTGTCAATCATATATTGACAAAATGTGTTTTCAAAACAATATGATTGATAAAATGTGTTAATTATAAGAAACCTTCTAAAGCAGGTCATAAATAAACTTCACAACGAAAATAAATATTTATAAATTCCTTGAAAACAATAAGTGCTTATCACAAAGCATGGATTTATCAAGAAAGTGACCAGGCTAATCTCCCAGGCAGACCACATTATAAATATATCCAGATGAGTTAATTGCACTTTATAACTAAATTAAGAGAATATTGTCTGTGTGTCTGTCTGTCACTCTGTCGTCGTCGTCATCATCATCATCATCATCATCGATGCAGGAGGGGGTGCACAGGTAAACCCACCAGTGGCTGGTCAGGTTAGGTGGTCTTAATAGAATGGACCTTATAAATACATATTAGTTTGGTTTTTCATTCTAGTGCTCTGGAGTTCCAAAGTTGACTTTTAGCTGGAATGAACTTTCTCTCCAACTTCCTCATAAGTATTAAAAATAGAGCTGAACAGTGTGGCAAGACCCTGTAAAGGAGGGGCACAGGAAGCCAGGCGTGGTGTCAGATAGAACAGAGGAAAAACTGCTGACAGCTTAAGACATTATAGGAACTTCTCTTTTTTGTATTTCTCCTATGTACTTCGCTGTAACATTCCAAATGAACTTCTGCTTTTCGAAATGTCATGCTTGTCTCGTGTATGGAAACGCCTTGAGAATGCACAGTGTGGAACATGGCATAAAAGTAGCATCCGGGGCAGAGCCCAGGCAGTTCAGATTTTGGTTTGTGAACACGCTGAACTCGATGCATCAAATAAACCTGTTTCTCTCACCTTCGTGGTCTCAAGTCCTGGTCTTTCGTAAGTAGATTACAAACCTCAATCTGCTGCAACATTTTTGGCGAGCCAGGCAGGAGTTGAGGGGTCTTTGGGACCCTCTGGAATGTCCACTCCGGTGTCGGGGCTCATCCTGTCAGGGGGAACCTCCCTGGTGCCAACGGACCCTTGATCCGAGGGACTTCCCAGCAACAGAGGGCTCCGGCAGCAGCGGTTTGCGATTCCAAGAACCACCAGAGAAGGACCAGAGACCAGGCATCTGAAGGCTGACCAGCATCGCAGGAGGAAAGCCAAGTACATGAGGCAAGTACTGTGGGAACCCTATTTAGACCCGGACTCCTTGTTGAGCCGGAGGTGAGGCCTGATCTCCCTCGCTAGGTGGAAGGTTTTGGGGAGGATTGTTTAGTGTATGTGTGTGTGTGATTGAGGGGGGGCTACTGCATTTCCCTACAGTGGCCGTGTCGATCCGGTACCCTGGGTCAGAGCCTGTGTGGGGTGATTGCTAAATCTTTGTTGTCTGGTACCCTGGGAGGACCATGGGTGGGGGCAGCAGTGTTCCCTTGACCCCCTTACAATGTACGTTAAATCATTTCACAGAAGGGTATATGACTCAGGATTATGGCATTGAGTGAAGCAGGCATGAGCTTTAAAAGTTTTGTGAATCTGAATGGCCCACTTTTGGTTTTGGGTGGCCCAGCAAAGGCACTTTTGATCCCAACATAGCTTTAAATGTTCATAGGTTAGGCCTGATGTAGGACATCCGTGTGGTACAATTTGTTGAGGAGACAGCTTGGCTTAAAAAAAAATATGCAAAGACCAACAGTGTATTCTTATGGCTGTTCGGGTTGCACACCCCAAATGTCCCAAGCAGAGACCACCAATCCTAGCTAGTGCCCCAGAAGAGTTGCCAGAAGAGGAAGAGGATCACCATGACTCTCATCCTGACCATGCCAAGGGGGGCTACACCTAGTAGCTCAAGAGACTTGAGGGCATCAACAAGCCGAGCATCTGTGGAGTGGATAGAGTGAGGGCTGGACGTTGTGACCTCTATGATGTCAGAAGAAAGTCCTGTCAGAGGGACAGGTGATGGGGACCCTCTGAGCTCACCAGAATTTTGGGAGAAGAAGGAAGAGGAGATAGAGCAGTCTGAAAAGAGGGAGAAGATTAGAATTGCAGTGTCAAACATTCTAGAACCTGATGTCCCTGCTCACACCAATCTGGCTGACTTTACTGAGCAATGCTTCCCTTCAAGGGACCCTAGATGGAGCCCCTATGACCCCCACCAGCTGACTCTGCTACGTAATCATCAACAGTTAATTGTAAGGGCTGTCCGGCTGGGAGGGAATCCAGCCACCAATATGTCTAAACCCAGCCTCATCACTCAAGGAGCTGCCGAAAGCCCCGAGGCTTTTTTTTTAATGCTCGTCTGGTAGAAGCCTACCAAATGTATACTCCAATTGACCCCACCCTTCCTGAAAATGCCCGAATGCTGGCTATGGCCTTTATTTTTTAGTCAGCCCCTGACATCCGACACAAGCTGCAGAAGCTGGAAAGGGCACTGGGGAAGCCCCTCAATGAGTTTATGGAAGTGGCTAGAAAGACTTTCGTCAATAGGGACTTGTTGGAGGAAAAGGGGGAAAAAAATCAAAAGATGCAGAAAAAAAAGCAGAACTGCTCGTGGCAGCAATTATGACCATGCCAGGAAGGAGAAGAGGAATTAGGGAGGGGGATAAGGGGGCCCCACCCTTGGGACAGAACCGATGTGCCATCTGTTACAAACATGGCCACTGGAAAGGAGAGTGCCCCAACCGGGACTGGGCTCCACCCCCTGAGGAAAGGGAAGATGACCTCCCTAGGATGCCAAGCTAGCTGCCCCCACCAAGCTGCCCCAGGGGACGTGAATCTCACAGGAGGCCCTTCAATGGCATGCAGAGGCGAAATGGTTTTCAGTCATTGATTCAAAGGATGCTTTCTTTGCAATCCCCATCCATCAGAAAAGTCAGCATTTGTTTGCCTTTGAATGCCCAGTCACAGGCAGAAAGCAGCAATATGCTTGGACATGCTTGCATCAAGGCTTTGAAAAAACTCCACCACCTTATTTGGAGCTGCATTAGCCATGGATTTGGAACTTTTAGACATTGCCCCACCTGATGTGGTTTTGCAAGATGTAGCTGACTTGTTGGTCACAGACCAGACGGAGGAAGCCTGTCATGCCAATGCAGCAGCCCTACTGCTCCTCCTACAGGAGAAAGTCTACAAGGCCTCTCGGACCAAAGCCAAATTAGTCCAGTTGGAGGTTAGATATTTGGGTTACGACATCCAATAGGGACAAAGGACTCTGGGCCATGAAAGGAAGGAGGCCATTTGCCAATTGCCAGTCCCACGAAATAGGAAGGAATTAAGGGGCTTTTTGGGAAGCAGCTGGGTTTTGCCACATTTGGATTCTCAACTTCGTATTGTTAACAAAGCCACTCTATGAAGCTACCAAGGGGAATGGAAAAGGAACCCTTGAGGTGGGAGTAAGAGGAACAGAATAGCTTTCTGGAATTGAAGCATGCTGTGACTCAGGCTCCTAGTTTCCTGACTTGACAGGCCTTTTCAGTTGTTTGTGGACACTAAGCAGAATATGGCCATTGGGGTACTGACCCAAAAGTTGGGAACATGGTATCGTCCGGTTGCATATTTGTCCAAACAGCTGGATCAGGTGGCCAAAGGGTGGCCAGCCTATCTCAAGGCTGTGACAGGAACTGCCCTACTTACTCAGGAAGCCAATAAGCTCATCTTTCGACAACAATACCAGGGGCTTATTACACATAACCCCCTCATCAAGCTTGTCCAGTCATATGCTTTGAATCCAGCAACCTTATTGCCTGATCCAGACTCTGAAATCACCCATGATTGCTTACAAACAATTGAAGAAACCTATGCCAGTCGCCCAGATTTGAAGGATGAACCCCTCTCCCACCCAGATGCAACTCTTTTTACAGATGGAACCAGCTTTCTACATGAGGGCATGCGAAAAGCAGCTTATGCTGTAGTCACCCTTGATGATGTGTGGGAAGCCATGCCCCTACCACCAGAAACCAGTGCCCACTTGGCAGAACTACATGCCCTCACAAGGCTTTGGAATTGGCATGAGATCTATGAGTCAACATTTACACAGATTCCAAATAGGCCTTCCTAACCGTCCAAATCCATGGAGCTTTATATCAGGAAAAAGGCCTCATCACAGCTGGAGGAAAGGACATCAAATATGGCCCAAATTATGTGTCTGCTGGACAGGGTATGGGCCCCCAAACAAGTTGCCATTATGCATGTACGGGGTCATCAAAAAAGGGGTTTCAACAGCTGAAAGAGGAAACAACAAAGCTGATCAAGTTGCCAGAGCAGCAGCTTTGGATCCCCCTTCTCTACAGACCACATGCCTCACTCTGTGGACCCCAGCCCAGGAAGAACAACCCCCATCGTATAGTCACTCAGGAATCCAACAAACTGAAGCAATAGGGGTGGAATTACTAGATGGATGGTGGGTTCTGCCGGACAAAAGGGTGTTTGTTCACCAGCAGTTGGCATGGGATGCTGTCTCCTCCCTGCATAAATATTTGCACTTAGGAAAAATGGCTTTACAAAAAAAAAAAAAAAAAAAAAAGCCTTGTCTCAGGGAGGTCTATATCAACAATTTGTCTAGCCTGGCAGCTGCTGATTGCTCTCAATGTCAGGTATGTGCTGCTAATAACCTACGTCAAGGCCAAGTTCAGGTAGGAGGGTCAAGAGGGCAGATCACACCATAAAGGATAAGTTGGCCAAAATTTGTCAGGAAACCCATCTCAAATGGCCGGATGCCCACAGCATGGCGTTGCTGGCAAAGAGATGCACTCCCACCAAGGAGTTGGGTGTCTCGCCGTTTGAATTGTTGTATGGGAGGGTTCCTAATTTGCTTGGCCCACAGGTGTTGCCCACCCCCAAGTTGCAGACATGGTGAAGCTCAAACAGTTGCAAGCCCTGAATGCCATAGTCCACCAATTGCAAAAATATGTTCTGTCTCGTCATTCTCATGTAATTGTAACTCCAGTCCACAACTTCCACCCAGGACAGGAAGTCTGGGTGAAGTACTGGTAGAAGGAACTATTGGGCCCTAAATGGTGTGGGCCGTATACTGTTGTTGTTTTTTTCTCCCCTTGTTGTTAAGGTAGCTGAAATTAGGCCTTGGATTCACTGGACCCATTTTAAATTGGCTGCTAAAGCTTATTGGAAGGCCTCCAGTGACCCACAGAGCCTCTGTGCCTCACGTTCCAGAAGCACCAGGAGGAACGCCACCTCTTCTGCGGACACACGGGAAGCTGTCGCTTTACGAACAGGTGGTGAAGAACCAGCGCCCCCTGCAGGCGTCACTTGGGATGCTGACGTCCGTCGCATGGGCAACGTACTGTGCCTACTGTGGAAACTCCGGCCCCATCCAACGCCCAGGCACAACCATGGAGACTGACTAGCGCCTACGCCAAACTGCGTGCATTAGGAGCGGCCTGATGCCAGCAGTTCTGATTGTGGTTTTTTCTCCTATTCATTTCTTTTCTCATTGACTCTCTTTATCTCTATCAGGCAATCCTGGCCAGAACGAAGGGTGAGGCCCCACCGGTGGTGTGGGAGGTTCCCTATGATTACGAGGATCCCACCCCCTGCTCCATCCTTTCCTAGAGGGGGGAATGAGGGTACTCCCCAACAACCGGAAGCTAGGCCCCTCACCTCTACAAATGACTCCCCTCCACTGGTAACTTCTGAGCCAATGCTAGAGGAAATGGGTTCAGGGCCCTTTCCCCCTTGGCAAAGACTGCTTTTATCAGGGTGAACAGGGACTGCATTTTATGTATAACGAATGCTGGTTATTAAATTGCCATCCGGAGGAGGGGGCTATCCCCCTGTTCAGAGGAGACAGGGAACTATTGGCAGTGCCGAGTGAACCCCAATGTCACAACTTGGGCACCAAACAAACGATACAATTTGACCATTAGGTGCCATCGCAAAAGGCCCATTCAGAGACCCTTCCCAGACCCATTTCCAGAAAGGACAAGGGCTCGGGGGAAGCAGGCACCCCTTGATTTCAGTCTGAAAAATGGAATATGACATAACTTATGACCAGATTCCCATAATAGTGGAGATAACATGTCAGCTTATTGGGGATGTAGGAAATCAGTGGTTTCTACAATGGTGGTCAGAGGATGAGAATCTGTCAAGCATGAATGCACAAGATCTGAGTAAGTACTGGCGCATAGGTGTAACACGCAATAATAGTGCTAAAGCCAGTTGCCTGGAGGTCTGGATAACCCAATCCAACTACTTGGAAACATATCAATGCCATGCGGGGACACTTGACAAGACCCTCAGCAGAACAGCTATAGCCACCCTAAACACACAGGGAAAGGGAACAGTGGTTCTGGAGCCACTCCTACAACAGGGTAGGAACCCCCGTCCCACATGGACCCCTCAGGAGGGTGGGAGGGGCGGCCCACAAGGGAAGGGAAAGGGAGCCCCAAGGGAACCCAGGCCCACAAGGGAGGCCATTACCCCCTCTCCATTGGAATGCACTCAATGCCTGCAGGGTCCACAGAAGGACAAAATGGGAAAAAGCCACAGACCCCATCTGGCCCTTGGGAAGCCCCGGAGAACATGTATTGGATTCGTGGCACATTGGCCTACGAAGTCCTCCCTGTGTTCTTGGATGGATAAAACCTTCGTTCTTTCTGTTGTCCAGAGAGAATCGTAGGCACCTATGGGAGGGCCACTTGGGCTGAGGATGGGTCATGGGGTTACTGCACCCCAATCTACATGATCAACCAGATCATGCGCTTGCAGGCAGTATTGGACTTGGCTGGGGAGAGGATTGATAAATCTTTGAATATCCTCTCCACTGCCACTGACAAACTCCGTACTGCAGTGTACCAAAATCCATTGGCTCTTGATTACCTCCACGCAAGGGAAGGAGGGTCTGTGGGAAGTTCAACTTGTTAAATTGCTGCATTCAAATTGATGAGACTGGAAGTGTCATTAAGCAGCTCACCACAGAAATGAGGCAACTCACTCATTTCCCAGGGCAGGAATGGAAAGGATTTGATTTAACCTCCACTTTTAACTCCTGGTTCCCAAAATTGCCAGGATTGCAGGACATCATTGCCTTGATTGGCCTGATCGCAGCAGGCTGTGTAATCATCCCCTGCATTATGCCAATCTTTGTCCGCACTATCACAAACTCCTTACCCCTCTTGATCGAGAAATGGGCTACTGCAAAGGTCCTGGCCCTGGTGGGATGCTCAGAAGAAGGATGTTCGAGCAAATATGTTGGGCTCATGCTTAATGGAGAGGAACCTGCCATTTATGAAACTACACAGTAATCTTAGGATTGGGTGCAGTTTCAACAGGGGGGAATGATGCAGGAGGGGGTGCACAGGTAAACCCACCAGTGGCTGGCCAGGTTAGGTGGTCTTAATAGAATGGATCTTTTAAATTCATATTAGTTTGGTTTTTCATTCTAGTGCTCTGGAGTTCCAAAGTTGACTTTTAGCTGGAGTGAACTTTCTCTCCAACTTCCTCATAAGTATTAAAAATAGAGCTGAACAGTGTGGCAAGACCCTGTAAAGGAGGGGCACAGGAAGCCAAGCGTGGTGTCAGATAGAACAGAGGAAAAACTGCTGACAGCTTAAAACATTATAGGAACTTCTCTTTTTTGTATTTCTCCTATGTACTTCGCTGTAACATTCCAAATGAACTTCTGCTTTTCGAAATGTCATGCTTGTCTCGTGTATGGAAACGCCTTGAGAATGCACAGTGTGGAACATGGCATAAAAGTAGCATCCTGGGCAGAGCCCAGGCAGTTCAGATTTCGGTGTGTGAACAGGCTGAACTCGATGCATCAAATAAACCTGTTTCTCTCACCTTCGTGGTCTCAAGTCCTGGTCTTTCATAAGTAGATTACAAACCTCAATCTGCTGCAACGTCATCATCACATTTATATGCTGTTCATCTTGCGGTGCAAGGCCGCCATGCATGTCTGGAGGTACAAATGTCCCACCTACTCTTTTTACAATCTAAGAATTTAGGGTGGATCCTACCTGAGTTGCTCTCTTTATGTAGTTATGGGCTCCCCCTACTTTTCTGATTACACATTTTTAAGAGATTGTGGAACTGCTCTTGATATACTATAACTTGATTTCAGCAAAGCATGAATGAACTAATTCCTGATATGATGATTAGGAACCAAGTTAAATGAAGTCTAAATGGTATAATAATGAAGTGGATAAAGCTGACTTTAAAATTGTATTCTTTTTAAAAAGACAACGCTTCCAGAAAAATATATATGATTTTCTGATAGAAAAAAGTGCCTAAGTAAAATCCAGTAGAAAATATAAAATTAATATTTTATCAATAAGGGCTAACAAAAAACCTAGATGGAATTTAAAAAGAAAAGCAAGTACAAAATCTTCCACATTGAAAAAGAAAAATTACATTAAACATTACATTAAAAACATACAAAATTACATAAAACATTAAAACCTTTAACTGGGATTCCTGCAGAGAAGACAGGTTGGACTACTTGATCTCAGAAGCTCCATCAAATTTATGAAGGTAAAATTCTATGATATTTACTACAAACCCTTACTTACAAGAATTTATTTAAAAATGCATGGGTCATTTTTAAGTTAGCAGTGTTTGATATTGAACTATATCTGTCATGTTCTTGTGAATACTCTTGGTTAAGCGATTAGATTAGCCAAACTTGTTGTAGTCCATTAACACAAGTAGGTTGATATGGTTTAGCTCCTTCTTATTATTTCTTCTCAACAGGAACTAAGATTAATGGATCCTTGTCAGGACTCCTTACCTGCCATGGCTGCAGCTTTGGAGCCCTCAACCTCTCTTTGCTCTCCTTCTTTCTCCTCCTGGATATGGAGGAATATGCAGCATTCAAGGCATGGGCCAGAGTCTTTGTGGCACTGTAGCAATGGTGGGAATTATACACGATTTCCTTATTCTGTTGGATCTCCAGTGGTGATTTCTCAGCGCATCTTTTCCGGCCTTTGACAGAAAATACATGCTTTGAAAAAGAGCAGACAAATGACTGATGTCCTAAGGGTGGTTCCAGAAAGAAAATGAGTTTAAAGGCATCCTTTATTGGCTCCTTTTTTCTCTCAAGACCAATAATCCAGACACTATTCACGTATCTGAGAGCTCTGTGGTCACTCAATGGATACACTGAAGTGAGTGTTGTGATCCAGACTTTCCTTTCAATGGGTCCGGGCAAACCTGTAAGTATAATATGAAAAGGAAAAATTCTGTCCAAAACAGCACCATGTTCTATGTAATGAATATAGACATTGACTTGTCTCCACTTAAAGAGAGCATCTCCATCGGGTGCTGTAATTTGAGTTGTTGAGAATTGTTGTGATATAACAACACAAATGCCATTCTTGTCAAGCAAAGGAGCAAAAGTCCTCATGAAATTATCTCCATTGTCTGTGTCTGGAGCAAAGAGACCAACCAGGGTCCATCTGAAATGGAGGAGCACTTGGACAATTCCTGGGTAGAGGATCCCTTTTTTGGGGTAAAAACTGTGATAAAAGGGCAATTGACTTTTATCATGCAGCAAATCTGAAAGGTATTCAAAATTGATCTGAAAAAAACAATGAACAAGGTTGTGTTATATATGGGGTCAGATCAATTCCCAAAAATTAGCTTTAAAGACATACAATTTCATTAATTTATTAGAATAGTTTATTGTTGATTAGCCATTAACCCATAAAGAATAAAGAATAAACCCATAAAGAATAAAAATACATAACATTAACAGGACTCTATATAACAAGAGTATAAAAGAATATGTGAAAAGAATAAGAAATGATTTCTCTATCACCCCTACATCTCTGTTCCACGTATCCATTTATGCACTGAAATATTTGGTTCAAATAAAGCTCCATATTGAATGCATTTTTTAATATCGACCAAATAGGAAATATTTATTTTATTATAAGGTTCTAAATGATCTAATCTGCAGTCCAAGGTATTGATCTCTTTCTTATATAATTTATATTCATATTATAGATGTGTTTTGTAGATCTCCAGAACTCAGCAAATAGAAGTCTCTTCATTACAAGGCTCTTGATTAACTCTTCCATATTTAACCGTTGTATCCAGTGCTCATATCCTGCTTGAATAATTAGTATCTTAAGATATTCAGGACTTTCTGTTTCGAGATACTTGCCAATTTGAAAGTACATATGCAGAGGACCATTCATTTCAATGTGCCATCCTTATTTAACATGTTTGTACCTTTCTCTGTTTCAATATCTGACTTCTTTGGGCAGCAAAGTTTTTAGCTTCTTTTCCAGCTGCAGAAGAAACAGGAAAACCACAACTCCTAATACAATTTGTCAGCTGTACAATTCAAGGTGTCTTTCATTGAAATTGTCTCTTTGTTAAGTGTCTCTTCTAAAACACAGATTTTTAGGGAGCCTGTCAGTTTCCATAGATTTAATGCAACACCAATAATGGGCACAGGGAATCTTGGGTACCTCACTGCATGCTTCCCTCCACGTAGATGTAGTTTCACTGAAGACAAAATGCTAAGTGCTTTTGGTTAGGCAAAACACTGCCTAAAGCTTGCTTGTCCTTCAGTAAGAAATTCTTTGTTCATATACCCACTCTCAACTCTACTCAAGTGGATCTGAGTATATATTTTAGAGAGGGAGGGAGAGAGAGAGGCAGGCAGGCAGACTGGCAGACACTATTGCCATCTTAAACTCGACTGAAGTTTAGTTGGAATTATTAATATGGGTAGATGAACCTGCCAATAGATGACAGCAGCATTAGGAAAAAAATTTGTATAGTTCAGAAAATCCTTCACATGTAGGAGCTATGTGTCGCAGGAACACTGCAGCTATTTCTGGTTACTCCAGATTAGTTGTAGAATCTGATCGTCTGGATGGTCTGAATCAGACCCAAGCTGTCCTGAAGAGACAGTGGGAGGGAGGGGGAAGCCCTGTGAACCCAGAGAACACCGGCAAAGTCTCTGGGAAAACAGGGGAAACCCTCTTTTCCTTGTGATCTAGAGCCAGCCCCTGGCTGCCATAGCTGCCAACTGCATCTGTTTGTTTCTCTACCTAATTTTTACTTCCCTTCCTTCTTTTTTCTTTCTTTTCTTTTCCCCTTCCTTTTTTATAGATAACTACAATTAGATTAAGCCTCAAAAAGAAAAGGAGAGAATAAACTAGGAAGATGAGCCGGAAGGTAGCACCAGTGGGCTCCAATACTACTACCCTTGCCTCTTCTCTGGCAGGCGGGCAAAGATCAATACAAACAATGATTCAGCAAGAAAAAGAGAAGGCTACAACACTAGAGACAATTATGCAAGCAATACAAAAATGACAAACAAGCACCGATGAAAAACTACAAAAACTACAAACAAGCACAGATGAAAAACTAAATAAACTAGTGAAGAAATCTGAAAACATGGAAAAGATGATGGAGACAATGGATCAGCGAATTGGAAACATAGATCAGAAATTAGATCAAACAGAGGGAAAGATTGTAACTATACAAAACTGGATTGTCAAACAAGAAGATAGAATGCAAAAAATTGCTGAAAAGGAGAAACAAATAGAGAAGAGGGATGAAGAACTTGACAGTTGATTGACCGAAATGGAAATAGAAAGCAGCGCAATAATAGGATGGAAGATGGAGCGTTCTGAGTATTTTTTAAGATTTCAAAATATAACAGAAGAAAAGGGAGAGAATCTGCCACAAATAATATCTGAAATCTTGATGGACGTTTTAGAGATGTATCCAGAGAAGATGCTGGGTTGTATAGATGAGACGTTTCGAGTAAATACAAAATATGCAACGAGAAACTCTCTTCCAAGGGAAGTCCATATAAGATTTACTAAAAAGCACTAAAACTACAAATATTGCAAAAAATAAGAGATAGAAAATTGGAATACAAAGGCAAGGAGATTGTAATTTTAAAGCAAATTCCTAGAAGAGAGCGAGAAAAAAGAAGAAAATACCAATTTTTGACTACAACCCTACTCAAATTAGGAGTTAATTATAGATGGCTGATGCTGGAAGGTTTAATATTTATATGGAAAGGACAAAGATACAGAATTGATACGACTGAGAAAGCAGAAGCCTTTTATACAGAACATCTGAGAGGAAAGGCTGAGAAATCTGGAAAAGAAGAACTTCTGGTGCAATTGTTAGACATACCTATAACTGAATCTGAGAAGGTGGAAGTGGATGTAGATGGGATTGACATTGTAGAAGGTGCTGTAGGTGGGATAGAGATTAGAGAACAATGGGAACCAAGAACAACTAGAGCTAAAAATCCTAATTATAAAATATAAAGATGGATGGACTTAATTCAGTAATCAAAAGAAGGAAAATATTCCATAAATTAGAAAAGCTAAAAATAGATATATTCTGCTTACAAGAAGTACGCATTAAACAAAGACATGATTATTTATTAGTACAACCAAAACTTGGCAAAACTTTCACCTCTTTGGTGAACTGTAAGAAAAGAGGGGTGACTTTTTATATTAAAGATAAACTCCCTGCAAAACAAATTTATACAGATCAGGATGGAAAAAATTTGATGGTGGAAATTATGGACAACGTAAGAAAAATACTCTTAATTGCAATTTATGCACCTAACGAAAAACAAGATGAATTTTATAAAAAAAACTCCACAAGAAAATAATTGACTTAGAGTATGCTGATATTTGCATAATGGGAGATTTAATGGCATTATAAACCAGAACGTGGACATAAAACACATAAAACAATAAACCCAAATAGAAAAACACTCCCGAAATCTTTCTTTAAGATGATGGATGAAATCAATCTAAAAGATATTTGGAGAGAAAGAAACCCCACCAAAAAACAGTACACCTTCTACTCAAACAGATACCTATCATTCTCCAGAATTGATATGATTTGGACCTCAACGGATCTTTTTGGTTGTATACAAGAAGTTGAAATTGAACCAAATATTTGGGCCTACCACAACCCAATGACCATAAAATGGAGAGCACAAAGAACAAGATATAGATGGTCTTTAAATAACACAATACTGAAAGAGAAAGACTTTGTAAAGAAAATTGAAAAAGAATTGACAAAAAGATAACGAAAAAGAAGACACGTCCTTGCAGAACCTTTGGGATACAATGAAGGCCTTTTCTAGAGGTCTGATAATAGACTATACAAAGATGAGAAATTCAAAGAAAAGACAAACATCCAAAAACCTAGAAAAAGATTACAGTATCTTGGAAAAAGAACTACAGAAATCGCCACAAAAGAAAAAGATTAAAATAAAATTGGATATAATTAAACATAAAATAGACTTACTGGAAAAGGAGGAACTGGCACAAAAAATTGGAGGCGCTAAACAGAACTATTTTGAAAATGCAAACACACCAGGTAGATGGTTGGCATACAAACTGAGAAAGGAGAGAGAGGCAAAAAAAAAATACAACAACTAAAAGACGAACAAGGACAAACCCATTATGGAAATGCAGAAAAGAAGAAAATCATACAAAATTACTATGCTAAATTGTATGAACATATTAAAGAAGAAGAAGTCAAACAATATCTACAAAATGCTAATCTTCCCTTAATACCCAACAATATTAGAACTATGTTAGAAGGTAGAATAACAATGATGGAATTAACTCAAGCGCTAAAAAGACAAAAAAATGAGAAGGCCCCTGGCCCGGATGGCCTACCTGTGGAATTCTACAAAACGCTAGAGAAATCTTTGTCTCTTCCCCTATTAGAAGTTATGAATGAAGTAATGACTGAAAGTAAAATATCCAACTCCTGGTTAGGAGCATACATTACATTAATACCCAAAGAGGAGGCAGACCACATGGAAATTAAGAATTTCATACCAATCTCCTTGTTAAACCCAGACTATAAGTTATTTGCTTCTATACTGGCAGAGAGACTGAAAAAATATTTAAATGGGTTTATCCATTCAGACCAAAATGGTTTTCTACCAAAGAGGCAAATTAGAGACAATATAAGAACAATCTTTTTTTTTTTTGAAGAGAACTTTTTTATTTTTCTTTAAAAAAAAAACACAAATAAGTCATCATTTGTCAATCATTAAGACATTGAAGTACAATTTTTTTTTGTTGTGTGTACCCCTCCCTCCCTCCCCCCCACCCCCCCTCCTCCTCCCCCCCCCCCGACTTCCCAGAACCCGTACACGGTATGGATTTTTAACTAACACAGTCTAAAATCTATTGAGAAAAAAGAAATAAAGAAATTAATGACATTCTAGATTGACCTTAGCTTCTTCTTACTGAACTGACTTTTAACAGTTTAAATCATTTCTGATCTTAAGCATAGGCTAACTGGAATTTCTTAGTCCCGTATTTATTTTGTATATAATCAATCCATTTTTTCCAGTCTCGTTTATATATCTCGTTTGAATGATCTTTGAGATATGCCGATATTTTAGCCATTTCAGCTAAGTTTGTTACTTTCAATGTCCATTCTTGGATTGTAGGCAAGTCTTCCTTCTTCCAATATTGCGCCACCAACAGTCTTGCTGCAGTTATCAGGTGCAGAATCAAATTGGTCTCTACCACTGTAAAGTCAGTACATATACCTAGTAAAAATAACTGAGGAATAAACTTTATCCTTCTTTTAAAAACATTTTGCATGACCCACCATATTTTTATCCAAAATGCCTTAACCTTTTGGCAGGTCCACCATATATGATAATATGTAGCATCGAGAGAACCACACCTCCAACATTTAGGCTGTACATTCGGATACATAGAAGCCAACTTTTTAGGATCTAAATGCCATCTATAGAACATCTTGTAAAAATTTTCTCTCAGATTTTGAGCTTGTGTAAATTTCACATTTCTTACCCAGATTCTTTCCCATGTATCCAACATTATTGGTTCCTCAATATTTTGAGCCCATTTTATCATACAATCTTTAACTAATTCTGTTTCCGAATCCATCTGTATTAATACATTATATATCCTCTTTATATGCATTAAGCTTTGATCTCTTATTTGTTTAAACAGATTATCCTCAACTTGAATAAAACCAATTTTTTGATCTATTTTCCACCTAGCCAATATAAGAACAATCTTGGCCACTTTGGAATATTATGCCCACCCTGAAAAGCAAATGGCTTTGACGTTTCTTGATGTTCAGAAGGCTTTTGATAACGTGAATTGGTTATTCCTGATACAACAAATGGAACTAATGAACTTTGGCAAGAACTTTATTCAAGCTATACAAACAGTATACCACAAACAAACAGCTAAGATAATGATAAATGGAGAATTGACAGATCCTATTGAAATAAAGAGATGTACAAGACAAGGCTGTCCATTGTCACCGCTGCTCTTTGTCCTAACTCTAGAAGTCTTAAACAGAAGAATCAGAGAAGAGGAAGAAATAAAGGGAATGACTATTTAAAAAGAAGAATACAAATTGCAGCCTTTGCAGATGACTTAGTCTTCATCCTCGAGGAGCCATTGGAATCTACACCTAAATTAATAGAATGTATTGAGGAATATGGAAAAGTAGCAGGTTTGAAAATAAATAAAGACAAAACAAAAATCATGACAAAGAACATATCAATAAAGCACAAAGAAGAACTGGCAGAAATCTCAGAAATGCAAGTTACGAACAAGGTCAAATATTTGGGGATCTTTTTAACAGCTAGATGCAGTACCCTCAAAGAGGATAATTATTTTAGATTGAAGCAACAAATTGCAACGGACCTGGTGAAATGGCAAAATCTCCAACTAGCAATGATCGGGAGAATCTCTACAATTAAAATGAATATTTTACCTAGAATCCTATACCTGTTCCAGACAATCCCAATTAGGTTGGGGAAAGAATACTTGGAAGACCTAAATAAATTGGTGTTGAAATTCATATGGCAAGGGAAAAAAGCAAGAATAAAATGCAAAGTGTTGCAGGACGCTAAATCAAGAGGAGGGTTTGGATTACCTGATTGGGAACTATACTACGAGGCAGCTAGTCTGACGTGGATTAAGGAATGGGTAATGTTAAGAAATGGTAGGCTTTTGAATCTAGAGGGTCATGACTTGCTGTTGGGATGACATGCTTTTTTATGGTATAAGGGAAATAAGTGCATGGTTATTTTAGGAGGCACCATATAAGAGAGGCTTTGTTATTAAACTGGGAGAAGGTTAAGAGGCTACACTATTTAAAAATTCCAGTCTGGATATCAACCATTGAAGCTTTTTCATATTCAATAACATACAAGAAGGAACAAACAGTTAGATATGCTGAGCTATTAAATACAGAGGGTGAACTCAAATCTATACAAGACTTGAAACAGGAAGGTATTAAAGTTAATTGGTATTTATATGTGCAAATACATTCTAGGTATATTGAAGATCAAAAAAAGGAGGGTTTTTATGATAAAATGACTGAATTAGATAAAATCTTAACAGGTACCGATGAAAAGGTAATTAAAAAAACTTTATGGCTACTTACTAGAGGTGAAACTGCATGAGGAACAAGTCAAAGAAACTATGTTAGCTTGGGGAAAAAACTTTGGGCATGGGATTGAATTAGAGAAATGGCAAAAACTGTGGACTCAAAACTATAAAATGACAATGTCAATTGCTTATAAAGAGAATTTGTATAAGATGTTTTACAGGTGGCATTTATCCCCATTGAGAATTGCAAGAATGTCCAAGAACACATCCGAAAAATGTTGGAAATGTCATCATACTACCACATGTGGCGGAATTGTACCGAAGCAAAAAAATATTGGACTAAAATCCACATGTGGTTGGAGAAAATGATACATAAACATATAGATTTAAAACTTGTAACCAAATGACATCCGTGATGAAATGGAGGAAAGTTGTTCTTCTTTTCCTCTCTTGCTTTGTTTTGTATGTATTGTTTTGTTTTAAAAGAATAAAAATTTATTTTTTTAAAGAAAGAAAGTCTTTCACATAAGCTTTATTGCTTTTCAAGCCATTTATTATTAATTTCATCATGAACAATTTAGGGTAAAAAAAATAACATATTGGCTAATCTGCTTGTATTTTTTAAAAAATAAAGTTGTTGAATAATGTTAGTGATTCCTATGAATTCATAAGACATACGAGACTATAGAAAGAGTGCAGAGAAGGGCAACAAAGATGATTAGAGGACTGGAGTTTAAAACATATGAAGAACGGTTGCAAGAACTTGGTATGTCTAGTTTAATGAAAAGAAGGACTAGGGGAGACATGATAGCAGTGTTCCAATATCTCAGGGAGTGCCACAAAAAAAAGGGAGTCAAACTATTATCCAAGGTACCTGAGGGTAGAACAAGAAGCAACGGATGAAAACTAATCAAGGAGAGAAGCAATTTAGAATTAAGGAGAAATTTCCTGAAATTAGAACAATTAATCAATGGAACAATTTGCCTCCACTAACCATTTGTCTAAAGTAGTGTAGGGTTTCCTGCCTAAGCAGGGGGTTGGACTAGAAGACCTCCAAGGTCGCTTCCAACATTGTTATTTTATTCTATGTGTTTTTATCAGCTACAGGTAAAATAATCCATTTGGATTATATTATTTTTGCTAAGATTATGTACAAAAGTTGATGTCCCATCTCTGCTCCTCTTTCCTTTTGGACAGAAGACCCTTTAATTGAACATAGAGCATCTCTTCTCATTTCCAAATGTGCAGCAGAAGAACCATAATCGATGATGATAATGTCATGGGAGGATATCACTGCTTTGATCTTTACCTCCTAATCACTGTGGTTCCCAATCCCTAACCCTGATGCATATAATGGCCACAATGAAAGGCAGTTCTTAGGTTCCAAAGAGATCTATTACATACCCACCCACCACTCCATTCAGTTTACCTATAGGAAAGTAGACATGCAAACCTGAGGGAGTTTGTAGGTGTCTCCTAATGTTGACATCTGAGTGGAGATGTCATAAGAAGCTTCATCCACAAGAGCCAAAATGTTGTCCTTCCTTCCACAGCTATAGTTGGGAACATTGGCTTCTCCAGTAGACAGCATGTCCATCAAAGCATCTGAAGTCAAAAGTGTGTTCATATAGTTGTCATGGATGTTGTAGCCAAGGGTGAGATTGTGCAGAAGCCGGGAAGTCTTGTTGACCACTTGAATATTAAAAATGTTGCGTAGTAGTCTATACTTATCAAAAGGTAAACTAAGATAAAAATGTTCATGTTATCATCATCATTAAGAGAAAAGCAAATTATGTTTTTCAATTTACTGCTCTTTGCCTGCACAAACCTTATCAGTCTTAAGCCAATGACGATCCAATAATTACCCATCAGCATTCCTTTTTATGAGTGCTGTGGAGAGGAGATGGAGATAGCTTTCCACTAAAGTTCAGAGCCACAAATCAAATTATTCGTAGCTGAACTCATTTTCAACTGACAAGTAATCAGGATTCAAAATCATTCAATCATTAAAATGGAAACTATCATAATGGAAAGAGGCTTTTTCATATGTGACCCAGAAGAGCAATTCTAAAATATGGTCATTCTCTGTTCCTAGAAGAATCAAACATTGAATATGAATAAGAGGTTCTAAAAATATAAATATCAGCTATTCAGGGAAAAGTGCAATCCATTCAATAACTACTTTAAACCAAAGAGGGTAGTGAAGTATAGCTAAGGAAGAGAGCAGGAAAGCTATGGAATCTGGACTTTTTTCGGGGAGTTTATTTTTCTGCCCCATCTTGGATTCCAGATTTTTTTCTACAAAATGAGAGAAAAGAGGGATGTAATGGAAATCAAAACAATTCAAGAAATAAGATAGGTGCTACAACACAGGCATCAGTGAAAAAAGAAGAAAAGAATGAGAACTGCAAATAGAGGGAATGAAACTCCACCACAGTGAATGACTTACAACTCAAACTGATAACGAGGTTCCATGTTGAAAAGCAACATTGTTGTATGCAATATTTTTGTTCCAGTGTTGATGATACTAATGATATGATCTCCTGGACTGTAATAGCTCCATGCCTGTTTTTCATCCTGGTGCTTGAAATTCAGTGGGCACTTCATTCTAAGCTTTCCTGAGATTGTCTCGGTCCCAAGAAGCAACAGAAGCACAAGCAGATGATCCATAATTCATGGGTTTAAAGAACACAAGTTAGATGAATTGAAAGCACCTTTATAATGTAGAAATTCTAGACTTTCTGGATTCAGTCAGAGATAAACCAAGCTTCACCTGGAAAGGGAAAAAAAGTACATAGAAAGTCATAACCCATACCTGTACCAAAACCAATGCTGCCTTGTGTGTGAGACTGAGGCATTTATCCTTTTCTAATGCAATATCCTTTCCATGTTGTTTCAGTCTGATGTTTACCTCAAAGTCAGTCCCTGGAGAAGTAGCAGAAGAGGTCCCAGAGACCAGAATTTTGAAAATTGCAATGAGAAATAACTTCTCCTTTTTTTTTGAGAAAATTTTTTATTGTTTTAGTTAAACAGAAAAAATATAAGAAAAAAAACCATCTTTCATTACATCTTGTTGAAACGTATCGATTGGTTACAAATATATTCCGTGTGTTTCTTCCACAGTCCTTACATATACTTCATTCAAGTCATGTTGTACATTTTAAGTCAAGAAAGAAAAGTTATGTATTTTACTATCCCTGTAGCATAATTCTCATTTCGTTACCATTGTTTAATCATGTTTTTATCTAGAATCATTTATATTAGAAGACACAACCACCTACTGGCGTTCATTTCCAATTTCAATAGATCTCCAATACCATTACACCTTTATGACATGTTCTAAAATTAATTCGGTTAAGTAAGATCTGAGCATTCCCCCCACCATAACACACCTGTATGTATCATTAAATATTGTCCATTAACATTTCATTGTTATTATTGTAGTTAACTAAAGGTTATTTACTGATTATCTCACCTCTCCTCTCCAGGCCCACACAATATTATAACTTTATAACCATCTTTAAACAATAATTTATTCATAAGATTTATAGGACTTTTCCCTCAATCCCAAATGTTAATTATGGGCTAAGAAAATAAACATTAGACATCTAAGACAATCTAAGAAATATTAACATTTCTACTTAACAATCACCCAGAATGTATATTAGCATTTCTATGGTCTGGTTATTTCTCCTAACTAGGGTTATTATTTCTCTATTAGTATCATAGTAAATTTATGTTAATGGATAAACATTCAGTGGTAATATATAACTGTCTATAAGGTACTATAATCGCTACTTAATAATCATTAAAAATTAACTAGCTTTTTTCCATCAAATGGCATTATTAACCAGTATCTTTCCAGTTACAAAATAGTCTTTCATCTCTCGCCAGTTGTTGTGTCAATTTTATATCCAGAACCTTTCCAGGGTTTAAGACTAGGGTGACCAGATGTCCCGCATTGGGCGGGACAGGCACGCTTTTTCATAATTTTTCCCGCATCCCGGGCTGTTCTCAAAAGATCCCGCTTTTTAATTTTGGTGCCTTCTTCGATCGCTCGCTCCCCCGCCCATCCGCTGCCGCTCACATGGGCGGGGTAGCTTAGCGAGTTAGCGGGCAGATGGGCAGGGGAGTGAGCTCGCCTTTCCAGCCCCCACTTCCACAAGCCGTGGGAAAGCCTCTGCCTCTTCGAAAAGAGCCACCTCTGTGTGTGGCCCTCGGCGGGGTCTGGAAGTGGCGCCTTTCTGCCAAAGCATCCCTTGTGCACTTCGGGGGCTGGCGGGCGAGGCGAGCGCGGCAGATGGAGACTCCATGACGGGACCCCTTCCGGCTCCATCCCCTTCCCAGCCTGTCCCGGGTCTCCTGACTCCCGGGGCCGCCGCTTTTCCGAACTCATCCAAAGACGGTGGAGTAAGTAAGTGACGAGCATGGGCGGGGTAGCGTAGCAAGTGAGCGGGTGGATGGCGGTGGGATCGCCACCCGGGAGCCACCAGAAGCCTTCCTGCCCAAATTCCTTTCTCCCCCCCCCCCACCTCTGATGCGGGCGAAAGAAAATTCCTTTCTTTCCCCCCACCACCTCTGATGCGGGCGAAAGAAAAGTCCTTTCTTTTCCCCCACAGCCTCTGATGCGGGCGAAAGAAAAGTCTTTTCTTTCCACCCACCACCTCTGATGCGGGCAAAAGAGAAGTCCTTTCTTTCCCCCCACCACCTCTGATGCGGGTGAAAGAAAAGTCCTTTCTTTCCCCCCACCACCTCTGATGCGGGCAAAAGAAAAGTCCTTTCTTTCCCCCCACCACCTCTGATGCGGGCAAAAGAAAAGTCCTTTCTTTCCCCCCTTTCTTTCCCCCCACCACCTCTGATGTGGGCAAAAGAAAAGTCCTTTCTTTCCCCCCACCACCTCTGATGCAGGTGAAAGAAAAGTCCTTTCTTTCCCCCCACCACCTCTAATGCGGGCTAAAGAAAAGTCCTTTCTTTCCCCCCACCACCTCTGATGCGGGCGAAAGAAAAGTCCTTTCTTTCCCCCCTTTCTTTCCCCCCACCACCTCTGATGCAGGCGAAAGAAAAGTCCTTTCTTTCCCCCCACCACCTCTGATGCGGGTGAAAGAAAAGTCCTTTCTTTCCCCGCTTTCTTTCCCCCCACCACCTGTGATGCGGGCGAAAGAAAAGTCCTTTCTTTCCCCCCACCACCTCTGATGTGGGCTAAATAAAAGTCCTTTCTTTCCTCCCTTTCTTTCCCCCCACCACCTCTGATGCGGGCAAAAGAAAAGTCCTTTCTTTCCCCCCACCACCTCTGATGCGGGCGAAAGAAAAGTCCTTTCTTTCCCCCCACCACCTCTGATGCGGGCGAAATAAAAGTCCTTTCTTTCCCCCCACCACCTCTAATGCAGGCTAAAGAAAAGTCCTTTCTTTCCCCCCACCACCTCTGATGCGGGCAAAAGAAAAGTCCTTTCTTTCCCCGCTTTCTTTCCCCCCACCACCTGTGATGCGGGCTAAAGAAAAGTCCTTTCTTTCCCCCCACCACCTCTGATGCGGGCAAAAGAAAACTCCTTTCTTTCCCCGCTTTCTTTCCCCCCACCACCTGTGATGCGGGCTAAAGAAAAGTCCTTTCTTTCCCCCCACCACCTCTGATGCGGGTGAAAGAAAAGTCCTTTCTTTCCCCCCACCACCTCTGATGCGGGCAAAAGAAAACTCCTTTCTTTCCCCGCTTTCTTTCCCCCCACCACCTGTGATGCGGGCGAAAGAAAAGTCCTTTCTTTCCCCCCACCACCTCTGATGCGGGCGAAAGAAAAGTCCTTTCTTTCCCCCCTTTCCTTCCCCCCACCACCTCTGATGCGGGCAAAAGAAAAGTCCTTTCTTTCCCCCCACCACCTCTGATGCGGGCGAAAGAAAAGTCCTTTCTTTCCTCCCTTTTTTCCCCCCACCACCTCTGATGCGGGCAAAAGAAAAGTCCTTTCTTTCCCCCCACCACCTCTGATGCGGGCAAAAGAAAAGTCCTTTCTTTCCCCCCACCACCTCTGATGTGGGCTAAATAAAAGTCCTTTCTTTCCTCCCTTTCTTTCCCCCCACCACCTCTGATGCGGGTGAAAGAAAAGTCCTTTCTTTCCCCCCACCACCTCTGATGCGGGCGAAAGAAAAGTCCTTTCTTTCCCCCCACCACCTCTGATGCGGGTGAAAGAAAAGTCCTTTCTTTCCCCCCACCACCTCTGATGCGGGCGAAAGAAAAGTCCTTTCTTTCCCCGCTTTCTTTCCCCCCACCACCTGTGATGCGGGCAAAAGAAAAGTCCTTTCTTTCCCCGCTTTCTTTCCCCCCACCACCTGTGATGCGGGCGAAAGAAAAGTCCTTTCTTTCCCCCCACCACCTCTGATGCGGGTGAAAGAAAAGTCCTTTCTTTCCCCCCACCACCTCTGATGCGGGCAAAAGAAAAGTCCTTTCTTTCCCCCCTTTCTTTCCCCCCACCACCTCTGATGCGGGCGAAAGAAAAGTCCTTTCTTTCCCCCCTTTCTTTCCCCCACCACCTGTGATGCGGGCTAAAGAAAAGTCCTTTCTTTCCCCCCACCACCTCTGATGCGGGCTAAATAAAAGTCCTTTCTTTCCTCCCTTTCTTTCCCCCCACCACCTGTGATGCTGGCGAAAGAAAAGTCCTTTCTTTCCCCGCTTTCTTTCCCCCCACCACCTGTGATGCGGGCAAAAGAAAACTCCTTTCTTTCCCCGCTTTCTTTCCCCCCACCACCTGTGATGCGGGCAAAAGAAAACTCCTTTCTTTCCCCGCTTTCTTTCCCCCCACCACCTGTGATGCGGGTGAAAGAAAAGTCCTTTCTTTCCCCGCTTTCTTTCCCCCCACCACCTGTGATGCGGGCGAAACAAAAGTCCTTTCTTTCCCCCCACCACCTCTGATGCGGGCTAAATAAAAGTCCTTTCTTTTCCCCCACCACCTCTGATGCGGGCTAAAGAAAAGTCCTTTCTTTCCCCCCACCACCTCTGATGCGGGTGAAAGAAAAGTCCTTTCTTTCCCCGCTTTCTTTCCCCCCACCACCTCTGATGCGGGCAAAAGAAAAGTCCTTTCTTTCCCCGCTTTCTTTCCCCCCACCACCTGTGATGTGGGTGAAAGAAAAGTCCTTTCTTTCCCCCCACCACCTCTGATGCGGGCAAAAGAAAAGTCCTTTCTTTCCCCCGCTTTCTTTCCCCCCACCACCTGTGATGCGGGCGAAACAAAAGTCCTTTCTTTCCCCCCACCACCTCTGATGCGGGTGAAAGAAAAGTCCTTTCTTTCCCCCCACCACCTCTGATGCGGGCGAAAGAAAAGTCCTTTCTTTCCCCGCTTTCTTTCCCCCCACCACCTGTGATGCGGGCAAAAGAAAAGTCCTTTCTTTCCCCGCTTTCTTTCCCCCCACCACCTGTGATGCGGGCGAAAGAAAAGTCCTTTCTTTCCCCCCACCACCTCTGATGCGGGTGAAAGAAAAGTCCTTTCTTTCCCCCCACCACCTCTGATGCGGGCAAAAGAAAAGTCCTTTCTTTCCCCCCTTTCTTTCCCCCCACCACCTGTGATGCGGGCTAAAGAAAAGTCCTTTCTTTCCCCCCACCACCTCTGATGCGGGCTAAATAAAAGTCCTTTCTTTCCTCCCTTTCTTTCCCCCCACCACCTGTGATGCTGGCGAAAGAAAAGTCCTTTCTTTCCCCGCTTTCTTTCCCCCCACCACCTGTGATGCGGGCAAAAGAAAACTCCTTTCTTTCCCCGCTTTCTTTCCCCCCACCACCTGTGATGCGGGCAAAAGAAAACTCCTTTCTTTCCCCGCTTTCTTTCCCCCCACCACCTGTGATGCGGGTGAAAGAAAAGTCCTTTCTTTCCCCGCTTTCTTTCCCCCCACCACCTGTGATGCGGGCGAAACAAAAGTCCTTTCTTTCCCCCCACCACCTCTGATGCGGGCTAAATAAAAGTCCTTTCTTTTCCCCCACCACCTCTGATGCGGGCTAAAGAAAAGTCCTTTCTTTCCCCCCACCACCTCTGATGCGGGTGAAAGAAAAGTCCTTTCTTTCCCCGCTTTCTTTCCCCCCACCACCTCTGATGCGGGCAAAAGAAAAGTCCTTTCTTTCCCCGCTTTCTTTCCCCCCACCACCTGTGATGTGGGTGAAAGAAAAGTCCTTTCTTTCCCCCCACCACCTCTGATGCGGGCGAAAGAAAAGTCCTTTCTTTCCCCCCACCACCTCTGATGCGGGCAAAAGAAAAGTCCTTTCTTTCCCCCCACCACCTCTGATGCGGGCAAAAGAAAAGTCCTTTCTTTCCCCGCTTTCTTTCCCCCCACCACCTGTGATGCGGGCGAAACAAAAGTCCTTTCTTTCCCCCCACCACCTCTGATGCGGGCTAAATAAAAGTCCTTTCTTTCCCCCCACCACCTCTGATGCGGGCTAAATAAAAGTCCTTTCTTTCCCCCCACCACCTCTGATGCGGGCTAAAGAAAAGTCCTTTCTTTCCCCCCACCACCTCTGATGCGGGTGAAAGAAAAGTCCTTTCTTTCCCCGCTTTCTTTCCCCCCACCACCTCTGATGCGGGCGAAAGAAAAGTCCTTTCTTTCCCCCCACCACCTCTGATGCGGGCTAAATAAAAGTCCTTTCTTTCCCCCCACCACCTCTGATGCGGGCTAAAGAAAGTCCTTTCTTTCCCCCCACCACCTCTGATGCGGGCGAAAGAAAAGTCCTTTCTTTCCCCGCTTTCTTTCCCCCCACCACCTCTGATGCGGGCGAAAGAAAAGTCCTTTCTTTCCCCCCACCACCTCTGATGCGGGCTAAAGAAAAGTCCTTTCTTTCCCCCCACCACCTCTGATGCGGGCTAAAGAAAAGTCCTTTCTTTCCCCCCACCACCTCTGATGCGGGCTAAAGAAAAGTCCTTTCTTTCCCCCCACCACCTCTGATGCGGGCGAAAGAAAAGTCCTTTCTTTCCCCCCACCACCTCTGATGCGGGCAAAAGAAAAGTCCTTTCTTTCCCCCCACCACCTCTGATGCGGGCTAAAGAAAAGTCCTTTCTTTCCCCCCACCACCTCTGATGCGGGCAAAAGAAAAGTCCTTTCTTTCCCCGCTTTCTTTCCCCCCACCACCTGTGATGCGGGCGAAAGAAAAGTCCTTTCTTTCCCCCAACCACCTCTGATGCGGGCGAAAGAAAAGTCCTTTCTTTCCCCCCACCACCTCTGATGCGGGCGAAATAAAAGTCCTTTCTTTCCCCCCACCACCTCTGATGCGGGCAAAAGAAAAGTCCTTTCTTTCCCCCCTTTCTTTCCCCCCACCACCTCTGATGCGGGCGAAAGAAAAGTCCTTTCTTTCCCCCCTTTCTTTCCCCCCACCACCTGTGATGCGGGCTAAAGAAAAGTCCTTTCTTTCCCCCCACCACCTCTGATGCGGGCTAAATAAAAGTCCTTTCTTTCCTCCCTTTCTTTCCCCCCACCACCTGTGATGCTGGCGAAAGAAAAGTCCTTTCTTTCCCCGCTTTCTTTCCCCCCACCACCTGTGATGCGGGCAAAAGAAAACTCCTTTCTTTCCCCGCTTTCTTTCCCCCCACCACCTGTGATGCGGGCAAAAGAAAACTCCTTTCTTTCCCCGCTTTCTTTCCCCCCACCACCTGTGATGCGGGTGAAAGAAAAGTCCTTTCTTTCCCCGCTTTCTTTCCCCCCACCACCTGTGATGCGGGCGAAACAAAAGTCCTTTCTTTCCCCCCACCACCTCTGATGCGGGCTAAATAAAAGTCCTTTCTTTTCCCCCACCACCTCTGATGCGGGCTAAAGAAAAGTCCTTTCTTTCCCCCCACCACCTCTGATGCGGGTGAAAGAAAAGTCCTTTCTTTCCCCGCTTTCTTTCCCCCCACCACCTCTGATGCGGGCAAAAGAAAAGTCCTTTCTTTCCCCGCTTTCTTTCCCCCCACCACCTGTGATGTGGGTGAAAGAAAAGTCCTTTCTTTCCCCCCACCACCTCTGATGCGGGCAAAAGAAAAGTCCTTTCTTTCCCCGCTTTCTTTCCCCCCACCACCTGTGATGCGGGCGAAACAAAAGTCCTTTCTTTCCCCCCACCACCTCTGATGCGGGCTAAATAAAAGTCCTTTCTTTCCCCCCACCACCTCTGATGCGGGCTAAAGAAAGTCCTTTCTTTCCCCCCACCACCTCTGATGCGGGCGAAAGAAAAGTCCTTTCTTTCCCCGCTTTCTTTCCCCCCACCACCTCTGATGCGGGCGAAAGAAAAGTCCTTTCTTTCCCCCCACCACCTCTGATGCGGGCTAAAGAAAAGTCCTTTCTTTCCCCCCACCACCTCTGATGCGGGCTAAAGAAAAGTCCTTTCTTTCCCCCCACCACCTCTGATGCGGGCTAAAGAAAAGTCCTTTCTTTCCCCCCACCACCTCTGATGCGGGCGAAAGAAAAGTCCTTTCTTTCCCCCCACCACCTCTGATGCGGGCAAAAGAAAAGTCCTTTCTTTCCCCCCACCACCTCTGATGCGGGCTAAAGAAAAGTCCTTTCTTTCCCCCCACCACCTCTAATGCGGGCTAAAGAAAAGTCCTTTCTTTCCCCCCACCACCTCTAATGCGGGCTAAAGAAAAGTCCTTTCTTTCCCCCCACCACCTCTGATGCGGGCGAAAGAAAAGTCCTTTCTTTCCCCCCACCACCTCTGATGCGGGCAAAAGAAAAGTCCTTTCTTTCCCCGCTTTCTTTCCCCCCACCACCTGTGATGCGGGCGAAAGAAAAGTCCTTTCTTTCCCCCCACCACCTCTGATGCGGGCGAAAGAAAAGTCCTTTCTTTCCCCCCACCACCTCTGATGTGGGCTAAATAAAAGTCCTTTCTTTCCTCCCTTTCTTTCCCCCCACCACCTCTGATGCGGGCGAAAGAAAAGTGCTTTCTTTCCCCCCACCACCTCTGATGTGGGCTAAATAAAAGTCCTTTCTTTCCTCCCTTTCTTTCCCCCCACCACCTCTGATGCGGGCAAAAGAAAAGTGCTTTCTTTCCCCCCACCACCTCTGATGTGGGCTAAATAAAAGTCCTTTCTTTCCTCCCTTTCTTTCCCCCCACCACCTCTGATGCGGGCGAAAGAAAAGTCCTTTCTTTCCCCCCACCACCTCTGATGTGGGCTAAATAAAAGTCCTTTCTTTCCTCCCTTTCTTTCCCCCCACCACCTCTGATGCGGGCGAAAGAAAAGTCCTTTCTTTCCCCCCACCACCTCTGATGTGGGCTAAATAAAAGTCCTTTCTTTCCTCCCTTTCTTTCCCCCCACCACCTCTGATGCGGGCGAAAGAAAAGTCCTTTCTTTCCCCCCACCACCTCTGATGTGGGCTAAATAAAAGTCCTTTCTTTCCTCCCTTTCTTTCCCCCCACCACCTCTGTTGCGGGCAAAAGAAAAGTCCTTTCTTTCCCCCCACCACCTCTGATGCGGGCAAAAGAAAAGTCCTTTCTTTCCCCCCACCACCTCTGATGCGGGCAAAAGAAAAGTCCTTTCTTTCCCCCCACCACCTCTGATGCGGGCGAAAGAAAAGTCCTTTCTTTCCCCCCACCACCTCTGATGTGGGCTAAATAAAAGTCCTTTCTTTCCTCCCTTTCTTTCCCCCCACCACCTCTGATGCGGGCAAAAGAAAAGTCCTTTCTTTCCCCCCTTTCTTTCCCCCCACCACCTGTGATGCGGGCGAAAGAAAAGTCCTTTCTTTCCCCGCTTTCTTTCCCCCCACCACCTGTGATGCGGGCTAAAGAAAAGTCCTTTCTTTCCCCCCTTTCTTTCCCCCCACCACCTCTGATGCGGGCGAAATAAAAGTCCTTTCTTTCCCCCCACCACCTCTGATGTGGGCTAAAGAAAAGTCCTTTCTTTCCCCCCACCACCTCTGATGTGGGCTAAATAAAAGTCCTTTCTTTCCTCCCTTTCTTTCCCCCCACCACCTCTGATGCGGGCAAAAGAAAAGTCCTTTCTTTCCCCCCACCACCTCTGATGCGGGCGAAAGAAAAGTCCTTTCTTTCCCCCCACCACCTCTGATGCGGGCGAAATAAAAGTCCTTTCTTTCCCCCCACCACCTCTAATGCAGGCTAAAGAAAAGTCCTTTCTTTCCCCCCACCACCTCTGATGCGGGCAAAAGAAAAGTCCTTTCTTTCCCCGCTTTCTTTCCCCCCACCACCTCTGATGCGGGCTAAAGAAAAGTCCTTTCTTTCCCCCCACCACCTCTGATGCGGGCTAAATAAAAGTCCTTTCTTTCCCCCCTTTCTTTCCCCCCACCACCTCTGATGCGGGCAAAAGAAAAGTCCTTTCTTTCCCCCCACCACCTCTGATGCGGGCTAAAGAAAAGTCCTTTCTTTCCCCCCACCACCTCTGACGCGGGCTAAATAAAAGTCCTTTCTTTCCCCCCTTTCTTTCCCCCCACCACCTCTGATGCGGGCAAAAGAAAAGTCCTTTCTTTCCCCCCACCACCTCTGATGCGGGCAAAAGAAAAGTCCTTTCTTTCCCCCCACCACCTCTGATGCGGGCAAAAGAAAAGTGCTTTCTGTCAGATTCCGGCTGATGCGGCGGGCGGCGCGGATTGCAGCAGGGATGGCCGCTGATTGCAGCCTGATTGCGCCAGGGGCTGCGCTGGCAGGGACGGGCAGGGGGATGGGACTTGGAGTCCTACGATCTTGGTGAGTGGGGATTCCTGAAATGGGATTTGGAGTCCGATGCCCCTGGTGATTGGGGTTCCGCTGGTTGGAAGAAAGTCCTTCTTCGTGCAAGCGCTTTTCCCTCCCAACTGCCCCCGGCTTCCCCATCTCCTCTCCTATGGGGAGACGTGCATCATAATGTTGTAAGCCGCCTAGAGTTACCTGTGTGTGAGGTGGGCTGCCCTATGCATTTGCATATGTGCGCTGGAGAGAGAGTGAAAAAGAGAGGGAGAAATAATTATATTAATTAGATAGATCAGTGTTTCTCCACCTTGGAGACTTGAAAGTGTGTGGACTTCAACTCCCAGAATTGGGATGAGGGAGGGAGAGGGAGAGAGAAAGAGGGAGTGTGTGCACAGGAGGGTTTTTTTTTTAAAGTCCCATTGAATCCAGAGGAGGAGTCTTTGTGTGTGTGTTGGTGTGTGTGTGTGTGTTGGTGTCTGTGTGTGTGTGTGTGTGTGTGTGTGTGTGAGAGAGAGAGAGAGAGAGAGAGAGAGAGAGAGAGAGACTATCACTAAGTGTTGTAGCTTATGATTCTTGATGAATGTATTTTTTTTATGTACACTGAAGACAAATTCCTTGTGTGTCCAATCACACTTGGCTAATAAACTACCTACTCTACTCTACTCTACTCTACTCTACTCTACTCTACTCTACTCTACTCTACTCTACTCTACTCTACTCTACTCTACTCTACTCATTTCTATTTCAATTCTAATAAGGAGTTTAGCTTCTCTCTCTTGAAAATGTAAGCTAGCATAATGCAAGCTAGCTTTAGCTTTCAAACAGTTCATTTAGTGACCAAAGTTACAATGGCATTGTAAAAAGTGACTGATGACCATTTTCACACTTAGCAACCATTTTTCACACTTAGCGACCGTTGATGCATCCTCATGGTCATGTGATCAAAATTTTGATGTTTGGCAACACATTCATATTTATGATGCTTTCAGTGTCTTGGGGTCATGTAATCACCTTGTGTGACCTTTTGACAAAATATATTTTTTTTAATTAAGGCCCACCCCCCTGTCCCCGGTCAATTGTGTCCCTCTTTACCAATCTGAAAATCTGGTCACCTTATTTAAGACTTCTCTCTGCACATTGAAGCTTAAACAATCTCTCATGTAGTTTTGTTGCCCTTGAGTTGTTATTAATGTAAGCTTAACTTTAGTTGTCAGGTTTGTTTCTGAATAGATTTGTCTTATTACCTCCATCTTTTTCGCTCTTTCTTTTTCTCCTACATCTTGGAGTTTGGGATGGAACACCAAATTATCAAAGTCACTTTTCCATCTTCCCTTCTTTCCACTTTAACTCATGTTTACTCAATTTATAAGTTCATCTAAGTTCTTATCTTGGTTTTCTGTATTTCCATTCACTTCCTTAATTTCTGGGGCTATAACCCCATCATCTTTTTTTGTAATATCCCATAGTCTGTCCCATTTCTTGTAGAATCTCTCAAATCCTTCTGAGATGTTTTGAAGTCCAACCAAAATGTTTTGAATTAACAAGTTTTCTTTATCTGAGTATTGTTCCATTTTTTAGAATAAGGAATAATATAGAGAAAGAGCAAGAAGAGGAATTTGGTACAATCTGCCACTCTAACCTGTCACAGATTTTGAAGAATATATCTATTTTTATTTTAGACGAATGTTCTTTTATGGTTTTCAAAGAAGAAGGGTTCTAAAGTTTTTCTTTCCTTTTCCAATTCTTGTCAAAATATTTTCCACACACCACTATTTGTGACTTTGAGTCTTTATCGTGTTTTAAAGAGACGTTCCAAACCCTTTTGTTGCGCAGTCACAGTCAGTATAGTCAGATAAGAGTAAACAAACAAAAAAAACATTGTTACAGCAGCAAAGGAAAAAAAGCTTCAGATTTGGGATTCCAAGTGGCAGATTCGATTCTTTTAAAACCTCTTTCCTTAAGTATCTCCAATATAATATTGCAACAAGTAGAAGAAGAAATTTATTGAAGTAAAAAGAGTTTTAATTTAAGCCAAAAAGTTAAAGTAGTAAAGGAAAATAGGGAAAAAAGAGATCCCTTCACCTCAAGAGGAAAAAATGGGAGTGTTGCAATCACTCAATCCACAAAAGATTACAAGCAAGAGCAAAAAACTTTCTAAAGCAGTCCAATGGGGATTAACTATGCCACTTTGTTCTTGCTTAATGGACTAATTAAGCTTAAGAAAAGAGTTTCTTAGGGCAATCTTCTAAAAGAAAAGAAAAAAAAACCTCACCAGGTAGAAACACTTTCATTCTCTCTTCTTGGAGCTGTCTCCAACTATGTCAGCCAGTGGGGGCTGCCTGTTTGCTGCCAGTTGGAAGTGCTTCCCTTGGGTCGATCAGGGACTTTGCGATATCCCTGTGGCCAGCAAGGTCTTGTCTTCCCAGTCACCGTCTCTTCGGGATGGTTTAGGTCCTGCCGGACCATCCAGGGGCAAAAGTATCATCGGCAGATTTGGACAGCCGAATCCACACAATATATCATTGCGATGTTGGCTCCTCCCACCTGAAATAACTTCTCCTTTGAGGACCATAGATTTCTTCAGGAAAAAAACACAGATGCTGGATCTGTGTTTTTTCTTCAGAGAAAAAACACAGATCCAGCATCAGGGGCTTTGTTCCAGACATTGGGAGAGGCTGTGCTATCCTGGTCCATTGTGGCTGCTTTCAGTCAGCATTGATAGGAGGGGAGAGAGCCAGCCCTCACCCCCTGTTTTATGGGGTTCTGCAGAGCTCGGTTCTCTCTCCACTCCCGTTCAACAGTTATATGAGGCTTCTGGGTGAGATCATCTGCCATCATGGACTGAGATATCACCAATAGGCTGATGACAAAAAGAGATAACCTAGGGTGCAAGTACTGGGAATCAGGCAAGGGAGGCCCAGTGCTGTTCCCTTTCCCCAAGCAATGCTCATTCCAAGGAAGACCTCACAGATCTTTTCCCAAAAGAAGGACTCAGCCTACAGGCCAACCAAAGGTGCTATCAGCCATGATTACCCATTTCTTACCCTGACATTGCTTTTGAAAATGTTGCTCCAGCTGAGCCTACTCTTCAAGATGATCACTAAGCCAGGATTGCATTGATGCTCATCAGTCATAGGCATCTTCAGCTGGAGCACTCAGATGATGAAGCACAACTTCATGTCAGATGCATTTAGAGGCAAGCAGGCTTCTTGCTAAGCAAAAGGCATGCCTTGAATAATTGCTGTAAATAGATTTAATTATCTTTTTTTCTCTGCTTGCAGTCTTTCTTGGGTTTTCTGGCTCTGAAAACTAGGGTTCCTGCATTTTGTTCATGATTCTTTAACTCTTGGACATGGTGACCACTCGATTTAGCCTTTTTGTGACTTTTGGAATGCATTTGGACTTTCCTAAACCTTCCTTCAAAGTCAGGAGGTGCATAGATCTAAACAGCAGGGAGTCAAGCTCTCAATCTAAGGATCTGTCTATGTCCTGAGAACCAAGAGGTTCAAACCAGTGGTGGGTTTCCATTTTTTATTACCAGTTCACTCATGCGCCTGCCTGTCACTTCTGTGCATGCACAGAAGTATCTGGGCAGGTAGGCAGAGCCTCCCACCCCCACCACTACCAGTTTGCCCAATCCGGGCCGAACCAGAAGCAACCCACCTCTGGTTCAAACCATTCCCAGACAACCAAGTGATCTACCCAGGAACCTCTACTGGACCTGCAACATGGCTGTCATCAAAGTATGAGTAAATCTATTCAACTGTAAAACAGATGGTGAACAAATTCTTCCACACATCCCTACAAGAGGTTATCTGAGCCCCCTTTTAACCAAGAGGTCTCATGTCAAATAAAATATGAGGAGGCCATGTGGAGAAGCTATTTGAGTTTGCAAAAGGGGATAAGTACTGGCTGTTTGCCTCCCTTACTGCCACAAGATAGGCCTTAATGGTAGCTCCAACCTCTGTTTGATTGTCCTTTGCTGAGCACCGACAATGTTCAAAACATCTCGTGTCTTCTTTCAGTTCCCTTAAGTCCTTCTTGACCCACTGAGAGTGATGGGACTCCAAAGAGAGGAGAGTCACATGGACCAGTTCTGCTCTAATACATCAGCCACACACACACACTTATTCAAAGCACTGATCAAGGCTTTGGGTGGAATATTCAGCAGTAGGGATGGGTATCATCTATACACTATAGAAACAAAGAGCAAGGATTGGGGATGATCTTCCCAATGGTTTCTGCTAATGTTGAAAAGTAAAGTTAATATCATCCTGAAGGACATCAGAAAGCTTTTCCCTAGGAATTGAATTTTCATCCTCCAACGTTAATTTCCTAACATGTTCTGGAAGAAAGGTCATGACCCATTGTAGAATAATGAACCCAGTGATGTAACTGTGAGTTTTCACCAACATACTTTTTTCTCACTCACTGGGGAAGAGCCTAATGCTGGGAAAGATTGAGGGCAAAAGAAGAGTGGGATGATAGAGAATGAGGTGGCTGGGTGGTAGTCACCGAATGAGTAGGTGTGAGCTTAAATGGACTGGGGTTTGGTAGAGGACAGGAGGGCCTGGAGGAACATTGTCCATGAGGTCACGATGGGTCAGACACAACTTCGCAACTAACAACAACTTTTTTCCAACTACTTCTTTGCACATGGCACTCTGAAACAAGTTCAGGATCCCCAGAGAAGTTGCTTTTCATTGTAATTATCACTGTTCTGCTCAGGGGGATGCCTCTGTTACTTCTCCAGTGACTGCCTTTGATGTAAACATCAGACTGAAGCAACATGGAAGGGATCATGCATCAGAAGAGGATACATACTTACAATCATGTTGAATGTTTTGCACAAGAATCAGAATATGCAGGGCTGTGCTGTTGAATGTGTCTTCCTCTCCTTTCCAGGTGAAACTGAGTTTGTCTCTGTCTGACTCAGGAAAGCCGCTGTCATTTCCATCTTGTGAGTGTGTGTTGAATTCTAATTCTTTTTGCTGTTTAGAAACACAGAAGTTGCTGATTCCCCCTGATATCGGCAGAGCCTGTTAGAACTGCCTGGACAGCAGCTGCTCTTTAGAGCCTATTCTGAAGTAACTCTTCTGCTTGGCTGCAAGAAAGGAAGGAGGCAATGATGACACTGAGTGGGGGTGTGGCTGTCGGGCATGGTGATTGCTGCTGGTAATTAGGGGTATCAATTGGGTAATTGGTTGGATTTGTGGGTGGAACTGGGTGGGGTAATGGTATTATATGGTGATAGGGTTAACTTTGTTAGAAATGACTTGGATTTGCTTACCTTTGTGTCATAGTCTTTTAGTGCTGGTTATCGCGTAGTTTCTTAGATAGAGATAAAGTTTTTCACCCACAAACTGACTCTCTTTTTATTTTCAACGTGAACGCTGGAACATGACAGTATATTAGTTCTCTTCCTAATTAAACTTTTTTTGGATAAGCTGCTCTCAGGGAGCACAATGTCTGGGGGAGCAGAGGATGCAGTGGAGATAGCGACTGGGGAAGAGGTTTCTGCTTCAGAAGTCCTGGCGCAGCCCAAAGTACCTGCGGTAGATCTACGACATAAAGAGAGGCCCAAGGTAGACCAGGCTGCGGCAACCGGAGGAGTTCCAACCACACAACCGATGCTGCCTGTGGATGAGTGGTGGAAGTGCTCAAAGTTAGCAGCTAGTTTGAAACTGCCTTTGCCTATGCCCCAGGGTGGTCACCTCACCTGGTTGAGAGAGAGAGATGGGTAACAGAAGATGATGAAGGAGACCAGAGCTACTCTACTGCCTTGGGTAGACAAACTATGGACTGTCTGCAGGAGTGGTTTGGTGAGGCCAGCTTCCGTGACAGTGGGACCTGGGGTCAGGAGGATAGAGGGAAGGCCTGGTCAAGTAGCAGGGGTTTGTTGCTTTCAAACCCCCAGCCTGTCACCCATTTTCACCTTGCTAACCCAAGGTTGAGGTTGGAGACTTCCCATGATTACACAAGGGGTAGTGGTAGGGAGGCCAGGCAACAGTTGTCACTGAGCTCTCCACCTCAACCCTCAAGAGACTCACTGAATGGTGACAAAATCCAATGCTGGACACAAACTGTAGTGGCTAGCTCACATCTGATGTACACCTGGCCAACTGCAAGTGGACAGAGCCAGGCTATGGTGGGACCATGGGAACCCCCCTCCCTGCATGGGTCCTTTGACAGTAGCTCAGATAAGTTGGCCAATTTTCTGGGTCAGGTTATTGAACATATGGACTGATATGGCCATTTATATAGTTCGTAGTGGGCAATGGTAATGGCCATCGTGGCGGTGCAGGGGGAGGACCAGAAAGCCCTGTCCAATCCAACCCTTGCATTAGGATATGTCATGTCAAAAGGCTTTTGAAATCCTAAAGAAACTGTTTGCATAGGAGCCAGTATTGAGACACCCTGATCCAACTCATCAATTTATAGTACAGGCAGACACTAGTGAGGTAGCAGTGGGAGCTGTTCTACTTCAAGTAAATGAGGAAGGAGCATTGCAACCGTGTGC
This sequence comes from Thamnophis sirtalis, assembly GCF_051295495.1. Classification (NCBI taxonomy): domain Eukaryota; kingdom Metazoa; phylum Chordata; class Lepidosauria; order Squamata; family Natricidae; genus Thamnophis; species Thamnophis sirtalis. The sequence continues at coordinate 8,672,007 of NW_028261383.1, forward strand.
CTACATATCCCACAAATTGAGGGAAACCGAGAGATAGCTCTCCAATCCCCATGGAAAATATCGCCCAAGCAAGTACGGTGGGCTCTGTACTTCCAAAGGTTTAATTTCCAGTTAAAATATATTCCAGGTGGATGAAACTTCATGGTGGATGCATTAGCACAGAAACCTCAGTTTAACAGTAGTCAAGAAGAGGCAATCCAGTCTATGGTTCCTCACTCTTCGAATATACATTTGGCTGCAAGTGTGCAAGGGAAGGCTCAGGGAGGAGAACCACCAGCTGAGATAATCCAAGAAATCAGAGCCGCACTTCCACTAGACCCTTGGTTCCAAATGAATAGCCAGGCTTTGACTAAGAGGGATGGATTAGCCTGGAAAGGTTAAAATATACATACCAGCAGTCCAACGGATGGTAGTTTTGAGGCATTGTCATGATGCACAAGTGGCAGGACATTTTGGGTTCCTAAAAACTCTGCATTTGATAAACTGACAATTTTAGTGGCCCAAAATAAAGAGAGATATTGAGGAATGCGTACACAGCTGTGACATTTGTGCCACTATGAAAAGCCAGACAGGAAAGCTTCCTGGTCTTTTACAAAGGGTGGTAAACCCCACACAGCATTGGGAGGACATTGCCATTGACTTCATTGTGAAGCTATCAGAAAGCCGGGGAAATACTGTTATCTGAATGGTAATTGATCTATTCTCGAAACAAGCTCATTTTATCTCCTGTCTGGGGCTCTCACCAGCTAAAAGATTGGCCAAATTATTTGTAGCAAATACCTACTGATTGCATAGTGTACCCAGATGGATAATATCCGATCAAGGGTTACAATTTATTGCCTGGTTTTGGCACAGTTTTTTGAAGATAAAAAAGGGTCTCTGTGTTCCATCTGGCCACCAATGGGACAGCAGAAAGGACAAATACTAGAGTGGAACAATACATCCTTTGTTATGCGCAACATCAGCAAACAGATTGGGGCGGATCTACTACAGTTTGCTGAGGTTGCACATAATAACATGGCACATAGTACTATAGGTTATACCCCATTCTGGGTGGTGAATGGGTTCGACTTCTTGGCCATTCCTGAATGTCCGAGAGTACCTCCTGAGCACTTGTCCATGAAGAAATGGCTAAACTATATGCAATCCATGTGCTACCATGTCCAAACTGCACTGTAAGTAGCCATGGAAGCATATAAAAAGCATGTGGACAAGAAATAAAGTCCCCAGCACCTATGTAAGGTTGGGGATAGAGTGTACCTGTCTACCAAATACATCCATCTAAAGGTACCATGCCAGAAACTGGGTCCCAAATTCATTGGATATTCCCAATTGTCCGGGTGGTTAACCCAGTTATGGTAGAACTAAAGCTGCCTCTCCTGTTGGGGAAGACCCACCCAATGTTCCACACCAATTTTCTCAAACCAGTGACCACCTCTGTTTTGCATGGGGCTCCCTGGAAGCCTTCCCCATTACAAGTGGAGAGGGAGCTGTATTATGAGATTGATCAAATATTAGACTCCCACCAGCATCATGGTACGCTACAGTATTTGGTAATATGGAAAGGATACCCGCTTTTAGTTGCCTTGTGGGTGGGGGCTTCTGATGTACGAGCCTCATTCCTTGTCCATCAATTCTATTGTCACTGTTCTAATAAACCTGGAGGGGATGCTGCTAATGGTGTCTGTGGTCTTCTAGGGTCCTCTCCAGTGGTAGTGAGGTGGCATGTCAGCCCTTGTGCTGACATTCGTAGGGTAACGGCTTTTCGGCAGTGCTGCTACCTCCCAACCTTGGCAAGGGCTTTCACACCACCATCGCCCATGCCACCAATGCCACACCCACTGAGCCATGCTTACATGCCACCAACGCTGACACTGTCGCTTGGCCATGCTTACATGCCACCAACGCTGACACTGCTGCTAATAGTGCTGGGGCTGCTGCTGAAACTCTTCCCCTCATCTCTCTGATGTTGGCAGAGCCCGTTAGAACCGCCTGGAGAGCAGCTGCACTTCAGAGCCTACTCTGAAGTAACTCTTCTACTTGGATGCAAGAAAGGAAGGCGGCAATGATGACACTAAGTGGGGTGTGGCTGAGGTTCATGGTGATTGGTGCTGGTGATTAGGGGTATTATTTGGGTAATTGGGTGAGTTTATGGGTGGAACTGGGTGGGACAATGGTATATATGGTGATAGGGTTAACTTTGTTAGAACTGACTTGGATTTGCTTACCTTTGTGTCATAGTCATTTAGTGCTGGTGATCATGTAGTTTCTTAGATACAGATAAAGTTTTTCACCAAACAAATTGACTCTCTGTTTATTTTCAACATGAACCCCAGAACGTGACATGTCCTAATGGATATCCATTGAAGTATGAGTCAGCAGTGTGTTGTAACTGCCAATGCAGTCTTAGGCTGTGTCAACAGGGGGAGAGTACCAAGATCACATGTTGTCATAGTTAGCACTTAACAACAACTCTTAGACTTATATACAGCTTTACAGTGCTTTACAGCCCCCTCTAAGCAGTTTTACAGAGTCAGCATATTGCTCCTGACAATTTGGTTCCGCATTTTACCGACCTTGGTGAGATTTGAACTGCCAAATTGCAGGCAGCTAGCAGTCAGCAGAAGGAGCCTGTATTACTGCACTCTAACCATTGCACCACCGAGGCTCGTAATAGCTGACCACATTTGGAATGCTGCATCCATATTTTGTCTGTATGTATTTTCTCAACATACAATTGCAGACATTTTGCTGTATCTTTGGTTTTCACTTTTGGAGACAGCACTAACAGTTATTCTGCCAACAAAGAATATTTTCAAATATGACAACTCTAGAAGAAAGATGTGAAAAGTCCACATGGGATAAGGAATCATAGTTTCTCATTTTAATATTCCCGAATGTTTCCATTCTAGTTCCACCCCTTTCTAAAGAAGAATGAATTGCTCAATCTTTCCCCGCTGAAACTATACTTGGATGAAAATGGAGCTATAACTGCAGATCTGGACATTATGAGCTGGATGTTTGTCTCCAAGGAGAATCCTGCCAAAGAGCGACTGGGGAGTTTTGAAAGACAGAAACTTATTATCAACCAAGTTGTTCTGTCACACCTTAAGTTGCTCAACAAGGTGGGAAGAATATTGGTCTCTTTCCCTCTCTCTCTCCCTCCACCCCCTCTTTCTTTACAAAGCTTTAGGACTTATTTGAAATAGGCTAAGATGAGTCTATAAAAGTTGGTTAACCTTCACTGAGAAGTGAATGTGTGGAGTAAAACTGGTATAATTTTCATAGACAGATGGAGAGGCTTTCGTTCTATTGATTAAGGTATTCTTCAGAGACTTTAATATGGAATACTGTTTTAAACTGACTCAGCTATATCTAAAATGAGATTTTGGGTGATTCTTTAGGACCCAGATCATGACCATTTTGTGTCCCTTCTGAACTTTATATCTCCATTAAACTGGTGAGAGAGGCCATCAAGTGCTGGGCATTGTGGTGCTGATAGATTTAAGTTCACTTGTTTGTTTATCTCAAATAGCAAAGAAAAAAGCAATTCTCTTGATTCAGATTTGGATTGAATTGAGACTGCACAGAGATCTTGCTCATCTCAGCTTAAAATAAGGTTTGGAATTAGGATTCAACATGTTCTGGTTAGAGACAGAGTCCCCTGAAAGAGAAGGCCCATGGTCTGTGATGTTTTTTAGGAACCCACCCTGGGAAGGGGAGTCTGTGCCATTTGTTGCCATCAAATTATAGTCCTTCATGTATCTATGAAGAATGCAGGAATGCATGTAACTATGAGGGGGAAGCTTCTGGTTGTCCCTTAATTCTTAAACTATTTCCTCAATGACATCACTGCAGAATTTATTAAATTAAAAATTCCTTTACTTCCATGCGATATGCCAAAAGCAAACCAAGAAATAAATGAAGATTCTGCCAATAGTTATACCTCCTAACTAGTACAAAGTTAGAAATTTTATACTTATCTAAGTCAAGCCCAGAAACCACTTGGCTAATGTTCATGTCAATTTCCATTTTTCATGGATGGTGACTCCTAACATATTTTCTGTGTTGTTCCTTTTTTTTTTTTTTTTTTTTGCTTAGTCTCTTCCTCAGTCCAAATGTGTGGAAAATTGTCATCCTGGATTTTTCAAGCGGCCTCGAGAAAGAGAGCCAGTTTGCTGCTATGACTGTCTTCCTTGTCCAGAGGGGACCATCTCCACTCATGAAGGTGGGTAACACCCAGGGGTGGGTTCTGGCAGGCATTACTGCTGGATCGCTCATGTGTGCACTGCACACACACTGAGTGCGCATGCACAGTGCAATAAAAATTGTTCTGCGTATGCGCAGAACTGAAAAACAAGAAGGCAGCAACTACAGTGCCACCTGGAGTACCTGTTCAGGGTTGTGGCAGGCCTGGGTCACTGCCCATTCCAGTGACCCAGGCTGCCAAACCACTAACGGTTTGGCTGAACCGGTCCAAACCAGTAAGAACCCACCACTAGTGACATCACAGGAAAGTTTACTAGATTTACAGAAAGCATTTTAATCAATGTGCTGTTAGTAGACACATCTAAGATTGAACTTTTTGTCCTTGTTTGTTAATTTCATTATGCCCAATTTCTTTCATAATGGGGGATATAAGAAAAAGAGCTTAAAGGATAAGATGGGAAGAGAGAAAAGGATGTTGTCAATTGGGCATGGCTACTTCTGCCAGAAGAAATATCTCTTCTATTTCTCGGTTTGGGAGCATCCTTCTATATTTACCTCTCTTAGGAACATCCAAATTCATTTAAATTTAAGTAACGTTGCAAATGAATGTACTGTACATCAGCTTTGCCTGACAAGAAAATAGATAGAAATATTACATGTATTTATTTCCAAAAATGTCTTTCTTGAAAGATGAAAGGAAATTTATAAAAATCTCTTATTATTTTTGATTTTTCAGATAGTGAGAAATGCACCAAGTGCCCAGATGATCAATATCCAACCAAAAAAATCCAATGTATCCCCAAAAGAATATCCTTCCTGACCTATGAGGAACATCTGGGCATCATCCTGGTCTCCTTTGCCCTACTCTTGTTCCTATCCACAGGCCTTGTTTTAATCATATTCCTGAAATATCTAGAAACTCCTATTGTGAAAGCCAACAACCGGGACCTCTCCTACATCCTGTTGGTCTCCCTCCTGCTTTGCTTTTTGTCCCCCTTTTTATTCATTGGGCAACCAAGGAAAGCCACCTGCCTTCTCCGACAAACCGTGTTCAGCATTGTATTCTCAGTAGCCGTGTCTTCTATGTTGACCAAAACAATCACAGTTGTGCTAGCCTTCCTTGCAACAAAACCAGGAAACCGAGTAAAGAGATGGTTGGGGAAGAGCTTGGCCAACTCCATCATCCTTTCTTGTTCTGCTGTCTAAACTTTCATCTGCTCCATATGGCTTGGCATTTTCCCCCCATTCCCCGACTCTGACCCACACTCCCAGCCTGGAGTGATGATTCTACAATGCAATGAAGGCTCTGTTGTCATGTTCTACATCACACTCAGCTACCTGGGCTTCCTGGCTGTCATCTGCTTCACTGTGGCTTTATTGGCTAGGAATCTCCCTGCCGCCTTCAATGAAGCCAATCTGATCACCTTCAGCATGTTGGCCTTCTGCAGTGTCTGGGTGACTTTTTACCTACTTACCTGAGCACCAAGGGGAAATACATGGTGGTCATGCAGATCTTTTCCATCTTGGCCTCCAGTGCTAGCCTTCTGGGCTGCATCTTCTTCCCCAAGTGCTACATCATCATCCTGAGACCAGATCTAAACACAAAGGAATATCTCATGATCAAAGGAGGGAACTGAGAGTGAAATTGTTTTTTAGGCTCACATCATTTAATTTTTCATTTCAATCATTACTGAACTTGCATCCTTCTTTTGTAAATTGTGAAAATTGTTAGAGAGCCACTGTAAGGACTTTGTGTGAATGTCTTCCAAGGTTGTTGATGATTCTGGTACCCAACAGAATTGAACAGAGTGAGCCAAACTTCATTAATCATTATGTGAATATCTGGTGTCCTAGAATTCCCAAGTCAGCTAAAATTGTTTTAAACATAAATTTTTTACGTTTATAAATATTTCATTAATTTATGATATAACATGCAAAAAAAGCAAAAAGAAGGAGAAAAAAGGAAGGGGAAGAGGAAGAGAAAAGTGTGGAGAAGAAGGGGGAAGATAAGGCATTGATTTCCGACTCTCTTTAGTACAATAGAATAAGTATTAACATCAGACCTCAGCTTTTTACTTTTACATAATAGTTTAAACTATTTCTATAAAAACAAATCTAGCTAATCAATAAAACCCGAAATCAAAATTTCATTTTTTCCACCTCAAGAACAAAGTCCAGAAGTGATTTCCAAGTAGAAACAAAGGTATTTGTGATTTTTTTCCTTGATCAAAGCAGTCAATTTAGCCATCTCTTCTAACTCCCATCAACTTTTGCAACTATTCGTTCATTGTCAGGGTCAAAGTGTCCTTCCATTTTTGAGCATAAAGTTATCTTTCTGACATCAACATGTACAATATCACAGTATCAACATGTAAAATATCACAGTTCCATTTTTTTCTTCTTTTCCATATAAGCCCAAAAGCAAAGTCTCTGGTTTTAGCTTTATATTCACTTTAAGAATTTTCTGTATTAGAATATGAATCCTACTGAAATATTTCTCTGCTTTGTCACAGGTCCACCATGAATGATAAAAAATCCCTTCTTTACCTTTACATTTCCAATATTCATTTGAAATACCTTTATACATTCTTGATAACTTATCTGGTTAAATACCAATGATACATCATCTTATAGAAATTTTCTTTTAAATTGTAATTTAATATAATTTGAAATATTTCTTTCATATGTTCTTCCATTGTTCAAGCATTGAATTATATCCAAAGTTCCTTGTCCATTGAATCATAGAATGATTTACATGTTCACTTTCCAAATTTAAGTTCAATAACATTTCATAGACCTTAGCAATAATGTGTTCACCACTACCACACAGTAAGATTTCCAATTCATTTTTAACAAAGTCAAACTCATAATGTCTAATTTAAATCTTTCTTTCACTTGTAGATATGTAAGCCAGTGACAAAGATGTCATTTTGATTTTAGCTCCACCTTAGACTTGAGCTTAGGGTCACCAAAATCAAAAGATATTATTTACCATAAGTCCACCAGTTCAAAATTAAATACCGTATTTTTCGGAGTATAAGATGCACCTCTCTCCCTAAAAGAGGGTGAAAATTTGGGTGCATCTTATACACTGATTGTAGCCCCACCCACCCATTATCCCCTACCCTTTGGCCTCTGCCTCCCAGCAATTTACCTCCTTGCAGTAAACATGAAAATGTGGCTTGTGCAGACTGCAATAGGCTATAGCAATCCCTGCAGCCTGAAACAGCTGATGATCGGGAGGCATGCTAAAACTGAAAGTGAAACTTGCTGTTTGCTCCACAAGGCAAACAGCTGGGAGGCAGAAGCAGATTTTTTTTCTTGTGCTAATCAGACTGTTTGCTGCAAGAAGGTAAATCAATAAATGCCTATAGAATGTTCAAATTATTAGATTTATTTTTTAAAGATTGCTTTATTATTGTTCTAGACAGTTTCACAAAGTGAAGAAGCTTTTTAAAATAAATGCTTGAAGAGGCCCAGTGCTATTGTATCTTCTTTTAAACAGCAGAGAATAACTATATTTTCAGAAAGCACATCAATTTTAACAGCATCTGTACAAGTATAGTCTGAAATGTAACACTACAAACAGTGCATATTGTTTGTACTGTTTGCTGTTTGTTGCAAGGAGGCAAATTGCTGGGAGGCAGAGGCAGATTTCCCCCCCCTTATTTTACTCCCCAAAAGCTGTGTGTCTTATACTTCAGAGTGTCTTATACTCTGAAAAATATGGTAAGTTTTCAAGAATTGAAAGGTTTTAGAGCTCGTTCCTTGAAATTTTATTTCAGAGGGAATAAATGGCAATTGTGACTGAAGAAAAAGAAATCTGCTATTTATTGTCATAGTGATTAAAGAGAAAACCCTGGGGACTATTTAATGCCTGAGCATGTCACAGATCGAAATAGTTGCCTGCTAAGTGGGAGAAAAAAATTACTTTGAAAGCTAATGCTCAAGGGCATCACCACAAAAAAACTGATGCAATTGTCAAAAATAAGTTCAGTCATAATGTAATCATTAAAACGTTGCATAGTAAAAATAATAATATTGCACACATAAAATGGGAGAGTCTCTCTGTGTTTTTGCAATTGAGTTCTTGTTTACTGGCTCACTTCCAGCTCTTCAAAGAAGCCATGGCAAATGTACAACTTCTCCCCTATAATTATGGAAGTGCTGGGGGTTTCTTTCTTCCTCTTTTCTCTCCAGGGAGTTTTCCAGCTGTCACTTTTGAAACCATTTCAGTGAATGGCAATACAAGAAATAATGCAAAGTTATGTCCTGTCCTAAGCCAGAAAGCCCTAAATATAGATAATTCCTGGCTCAACCTACAATTTAAACACTACAAATCGCAGCATAATTTCAGACTCTGGCTGAATTTTAAAATGTGATATATCAGTTCTTCAAGACTCATTTCAATTTATTTCCAGGTGGGCATTAAAACACTTTTATTTTTGGGAGGTGGGGCTAGCTGCCAGCATGAATGGCTGCTTGAACGGAGAGCTCCATGAAGAGCATCTGGGTTTGGCATCCGGGAGGGTTTTCTTGAAAGACTTTTGTAAACCGATGTTTTCCTGAAGGGAAGACTGAAGAGAAAGTTGGTTTGGCATGACCATAGCATGGCAATTCATGGTCTGGGCTTGAAATCTTCTTCATAACCCCGGACATGGAAGATGGCAATCTGTAAAGGCTGTTGCAGAGTGCTGACAGCAGTTCAAAGCAAGCGAGGATTTATTAGAGAAAAGCTGCAGGAGTTGCAAGTGGCTTAACAGATTCCTGATCTTGGTGGAAGATATTTTATTGCAAAATAGCCCAGGAGGTTAAGGGGCTCAAAGCTAGGACTGGGGATGGATTTTTCCTTCTATCCCGCCCCCCTGTAGTGATGAGAGGAATGCACTGAATGAAGGCTGGAGACTTTTTTCTTTTCTTCTCTGCTCTGTCTGCAGAGCTGAATCTAAACTTAATTAATTAACACAACAAAGGCCAGTTGTGAATAACTCTAATAACATGGAAGCCTCCAGGGAGAAATGAGTTAACTATTGAAAGTCTGAAGAAGAACCTTACTCATAAGAGTAAGGTTGGTTAAAAATATGACATCCGAATTGAAAGAGGAGTTAACAAAGAAATTGGGTATTCAAATTGTCAAAAAAGTGAAACATCTAGGTATACACTTATCAGCGAGGTGTGTGTCCATCAAAGAAGACAACTATATTAATTTAATCAATTAAACTAAGAAAGACTTAGAAAAGTGGGAAAAAGCTACAATTGTCCCTGATGGGTAGGATCACAGTCATAAAGATGAAAGTACTGCCAAAAATTCTTTTTCTGTTTCATAACATTCCCATTAAATTAGAAAAAGGTTTTTTAAAGATTTTGAATCAATTGGTTTCTAAATTTATATGGCAGGGAAAAAAACAAGAATAAAACTCAAAGCTGTGCAAGACACTAAGGAAAAAGGAGGATTAGGTGTACATGATTGGGAACTTTATTATACTGTGGCCACTCTAATTTGGCTATCTACGATGGAAGCATACATACACCCAAATTTAAGTAACCTGGAAAAAATGGTTACATACAAAGAGTTATTAAACAGGAGGAGATAAAAACTAGACTAGAATTGACATCACAAAGGGTACAACTTGAATGGTGGTCTTATTTACATATACAATCAAGGTTTGCACAGGATAAAAAAAAGGAAGGTATTGCCAAGGATTACACAATATTAGATAAACTTCTGATAGAGACAGAAGACAGGTTGATCAAAGTGCTGTATAGATTTTTGTTGGAATATAAACTTGAGGAAGAACATGTCAAAGAAACTATGGTTACCTGGCTGAAAATTTTTGGTTATAATGTGGAATTGGCTAAATGGGAAAAACTTTGGATACTTAATTGGAAACTAACAATGGCCACGGCTCATAAAAGAAAATCTATATAAGATGTTCTACTGATGGTACTCCCCCCTCAAAAATGTTTAAAAAATTGGCCCTAAATTGTTGGAAGTGGAAAAAACACCAGACACTTTTTATCATATGTGGTGGATATGCAATGAGGCTAAAAGATACTGGGAAATGATTCAATCATGGTTGGAACAAATGGTGAGAGATCAAATTTTGTTCAAACCAGATTTTTTTCTCCTAGTCATAATACCGAAGAAAGATGTACTTTATCTAATTATACATGTACTAACTGGGCTTCTTAGCTGCTATCTGCTTCACGGTGGCTTTCCTGGCCAGGAATCTGCCTGGGGCCTTCAATGAAGCCAAGCTAATCACCTTCAGCATGCTGGTCTTCTGCAGTGTCTGGGTGTCCTTTGTGCCCATCTACCTGAGCACCAAAGGGAAATACATGGTGGCCGTGCAGGTTTTCTCTATCCTGGCCTCCAGTGCTGGTCTGCTGGCTTGTATCTTTATCCTCAAGTGCTACATTATCATTCTGAGGCCGGACCTGAATACAAAGGAGCAGCTTACAACCAGAAGAAATGTTGAAATGTGAGACAGGGGAATGTCAACTCCCAACATTTTCCAACAGGACAATGCTCGAAGCTGTTCTCTGTGGATGACTTGGCCAATATTTTTGCTTGAAATCATTAAAGGGCAACTGGAAGATAGAATTATGAGTAAAGGAAGTTCTTGGAGTAGTGGAAAGGTTTCAACAAGCTGGAATTATAGAAGGATTGCATGTGGCAGCCATGACACCCTTGTTTGTCAATGCATTTTACCAAAACTGCTATGGGAAATAGCAATAGCACTTAGACTTAATAGCACTTAAGAGTCATGGTTAGAGTGCTACTCTACGTCTGCTGCTTCCTACCTGCCTGCAATTGGGCAGTTCAAATCTCGACAGATTCAGGGTTAACTCAGTCTTCCATCCTTCTGAACTGTTTAAAATGGGGACTCAAATTTTGGGGGGCAATATGCAGACTCTGTAAACTGCTTATAGAAGGCTGTAAAGCACTGTGGAGCAGTATATATGTGTAAGTGCTATTACTATATACCATATCAAATGCTTCACAGCCCTCTCTAAGCAGTTTACAGAGTCAGCCTATTTCCCCCAACAATCTAGGTCCTCATTTTGGTAACCTTGGAAGGATGGAAGGATGAGTAAATCTTGAGGCTGGTGAAATTTGAATTGCCAAATTGCAGGGAGCCAGCAGTCGGCAGAAGCAGCCTGAAGTACTACACTCTAACTACTACGCCACCGTGGCTCATATGTAACTGATGTTTCTTTTTATTTAAACAATAACTCTTACTTGAGGATAATAACAATAACGGGATGGGAAAATAACTTGAGGCTTGCTAATTTGAACATTCATGCTTGGATCATGTATTAAATATGCATATGTATGATTATTGTTTTTTCTTCTTTTTCCTTTGAATAACTATGAGTGCATCCTTTGTCTGTAGGATTTCCTCCCAATATTTTCTGTGTACAATGAATAAATAATCTGCAGTGAGGCTTGATTATTGGGTTTTTGCATCCTGTTTTTCTTTCTAAAGAAACTGGTGTCAGCAGTGAGATTCACAATCTAAATCCTATTGGACTCTGTGCGACCCCAGACATTTAGATTTGAACCCTGGTCTTGCTCACAAATGTCAAGGATGGAGTGTCAGTTTTCTCGAATTGTTTGGTGTGCCTGAGTTTATTGGAGGGTCAAGGAAGAAGATGGTATGGGGGATATCTTCCTATAATCTCACAATCCTTTCTTTTGTATGTATATCTGCAAAAGTAAAATATTTTACGCTGAACCAAATAGGCAACTTTATAGTTATAATATGCTAATTGTTAATTTGCAGCATAATTGCTTGAAAGAGATTGGTCTGTATGTACAGGTAACAAAATGGATTGTAGGAGAATAAATAAGCGTATAATAGAGGGTCCACTCCCTATAGAAGGCAATGCACTAGTGCTGGCTATTTGCTTACAATGCTCCCAATCACATAATCTCTCTGTCCTACAGAGCAGAAAATTCTTCTACAGGCAAAATGATTAAGGCATAGAAAACACAGGACAAATGATCCCAACAAATGTAGTTCTCATAATCTTCTGAAGGCTTCCCTTCACTTGATGGGGCTTGCTAAAACTTAGCTTGCCCATTTTTATATTTGAGATACATGACACTGCAATAATAAATGTACATAATATACATAAAAGCAATAATAAAAACAATAATCACAAGCATAGAGATCAATACCCATTTTTCCACCATCCCCCTCTTCCATTAAACCAATCTGCTGAAGGTTGCAGCATCAGATTCAGATTAACAGAGTTGGAAGGGACCTTGTAGGTCATCCAGTCCAATCCTCTGCCAAAGCAGGAGATCCTACACCATTTCTAGCAAATGGCATTCCAATCTCTTCTTGAAAGCCTCCAGTGATAAAGCTCCCACAACTTTCGAAGGCAAGCTGTTCCATTGGTTGATTGTTCACATTGTCAGAAAATTTCTCCTTTTTTCTAGGTTGAATCTCTCCTTGATTAATTTCCATCCATTACCTTGTCTGGCCTTCAGGTTCCTCGGAAAATAGCTTGACAACTTCCTCTCTGTGGCAGCCCCTCAAATATTGGGACTATGCTATCATGTCTCCCCTGGTCCTTCTCTACACTAGACTAGCCATGGCCAGTTCCCGCAACCATTCTTCATAAGCTTTAGTCTCCAGCCCCCTAATCATCCTGGTCGCTCTTCTCTGCACTTTTTCTAGAGTCTCAGCTACTTATTTATAGTGTGACGATCAAAACTAGATGTGGTATTCTAACTGGGGTCTGACTAAGGTATTATAGAGTGGTATTAGTGCATCAGCATCAGTTCAAACAGTGGTACTGCTGTTTAGCAGTGGCAATCTAGTAGGTGAAATACTGGTAGATCAGATTGGTATTTGCAGTACTCAGCAGGAGGAAGAGGCATAAGAACTCAGACAAGCATTTGGGCTGGTAAAGGCATGTGCAATTCCATCCTTGGTTGAAACAGACTCAATGCTGTGTAATTGTCAATATCTTGCTGTCTTCCTCATAAGTTTCTATTCCAGTCAATCAGAAAGATAATCATTAGCCATTGCTGAGTGGCACCAGGGTCTATTATGCACACAAATGCATACACACATCTATCATTTAAATATGAGTCAGCAGTGTGCCGCAACTACCAAAAAAGCCAATACAGTTCTAGGCTGCATTGACAGAGGGATGGAATCAAGCTCACTTTATGATACCTTGATAAGGCCACACTTGGAATATTGCATCCGGTTTTGGCTGCAACCACAGGAACAGACCTGAGAATACCCATGAATCTGAAACTTGAATAGGAAGAAAATAACAGACTTGGCACTGGATTCAAGTGCTTCAATGACTTTCTAAAAGGATGGAAATGACCAGCTGTCTGCAAGGAATAAAAATTCTTCATTCCCCACAATCCTGTCAGAGCTGGAGAAGCTTCTTGAATGAAAAGTGAAACATCTTCAAAAGAAAAAACAAGAAAGTCCAGCTGCCTTCTGGGGGGGGAGCACCTTTGGGACGATCAGTACAGCAGGCTTAATTAGTTGTTTGAGAAGTAGCAAAGAGAAATGTTAAGCAAACCTTGTCAGGAACGGTCCAGCTATAAAAGTGTCTCCTACAGGACACTCCTCACCAGAAGTCAAAAAGACTGTTGAGCATCTCCTTCCCAAAAAACTGGAACAAGAAACTGAGAGAGAAGAAGCCACAATGAGGATGAAACTTGATCTGGAGTTCAACTAAATGGAGATGGCTGAGAAAAGGCACATCAGGAGAAGGAGAAGGAGCACTGACACCAGTTACGGCACTACTCAAACCTCAGGGGTATGAAATGACCAATTCAAAAAGAACTGTGAAAGAGATGATGTTGAGACATTCCTAACTAACTTTGAAGATGTCTGAAAAGCTGAGAGTACTCCAAAGCCCAGAATATGGCTCCTATTTGCCTTCTCTTGATATATTGCTTAACCAATATATTAGCTAATCTGAGTGTTCTAAGGAAGGAGGACAAACACAAATATTATTAATTCATTTATTTCATGTTTTCATTTAATTAATCTTACACTCTTCATATTTTTATTTCATTTGGTTTTAAATAGCCTCAATTGCAAGGGAACACATGCAAAGGAAGCATACAAACCAATAATAATTGTAATAATTAATTACATGATATGAATCTAAGAAACAATTTCATTATCAGTTTCTTATTTTTATCACTAAGTGTTCCTTAGTGTTTAGTTCTGGTCGCAGGAGAATAATGTAGCACTTGGGGAAGAAGATGCAGCCCAATAGCCCAGCACCAGAGGCCAAGATGGAGAAGACCTGCACAGCCACCGTGTATTTCCCTTTGGTGCTCAGGTAGGTGGGCAGGAAGGAGATCCAGACACTGCAGAATACCAGCATGCTGAAGGTGATTAGTTTGGCTTCATTGAAGGCCCCAGGGAGGTTTCTGGCTAGGAAAGCCACCATGAAGCAAACAGCAGCTAGGAAACCCATGTAGCCAAGGACAACATAGAACATGGTGACAGAACCTTCATTGCATTGAAGGATGATCTCTCCAGGCTGGGAGTGCAGGTCAGATTCAGGGAAAGGGGGAGAAACTCCCAGCCAAAGGGCACAAATGAAAAACTGAACACCAGAACAACAAAGGATGATGGAATTGGCCAAGCTCTTCTTCAACCATCTTTTCACTTGGTTTCCTGGTTTTGTTGCCAGGAAGGCTAATATCACTGTGATTGTTTTGGCCAACAAAGAAGACACAGCTACTGAGAAGACAATACTGAACACTGTTTGTCGGAGAAGGCAGGTAGTTTTCCTTGGTTGTCCAATGAAGAAAAAGGTCGACAAGAAACAAAGCAGGAGGGAGGCCAGGAGAATGTAGGAGAGGTCCCGGTTGTTGACTTTGACAATGGGTGTTTCTCGGTATTTAAGGAATATGATTAAAACAAAGCCTGTGGTTAGAAACAAGACTAGGGCAAAACAGAGCAAGATGATGGCCAGATGTTCCTCATAGATCAGGAAGGTTATTTGTTTAGCGATACATCGGAGTCTGTTCTCAGTTGAATATTGATCATCTGGGCACTTAGTGCATTTTTCAGTATCTGGGATAACAGAAAATAATATTTATTTTATGGTCTCAACTTTTCAATTTCACCATTTGTCTGAAATGGTATAGAGTCTCCTGTTCCTACAGGGATTAGAAGACCTCCACGATCCCTTCCAATTCTGTTATTCTGTTAAATATTGAGCAATTAATGGAATGATTGATTGTTGTACTTTTTGGCCTGTAGGGTAAATTATTTTGAGTGAGCAAGAGTTATTGATCTGAAACTATTTTGGAATCTCAAGATTTCAGATGTTCCCAACGAAGGTAAAAATTGATGGACACTTCCAATCTAACAAGTAGAAGATATATTTCCTCTGACAGAAGTAAATGCACCATATCATTCTATCTCATTTCATCCTTCAAAATTGCTTTTCATGCTTCACTCATTACAAAAAAAATTGGGGATGTTGAAAATAAAGAACAACAAGAAAACAGTCAAGCTTAAATTACTCTTTTAAAATACTCATGGATCAAAATGCTCTGGATGAATCCAGTAACCTTTTTTCTGGTATCACTCACCTTCCTGAGTGGAGATGGTCCCCTCTGGACAAGGAACACAGTCATAGCAGCAAACTGGCTCTGCTTCTCGAGCCTTCTTGACAAATCCAGGCTGACAATTTTCCACACATTTGGACTGAGGCAGAGACTGAGAAGAAAAACAAAGGATGCCAAAGAAAATGTGTGAGAAACGGAGGTTGATATGAACATTTGCCAAGTGGTCTCTGGGCTTCACTTAGGTTCATATGAAATTTCTGACTACTTCCAAATGATTTCAAGAGATTTAATTAGAGATAGTTTCTTCATTTAGTTATTCACTTGGGCTACTGGCACATCACATTGCAATACTAGACTTTTCTACTTAATAAAGACTGGAGGGATAGAATCAAGGAAAGACTTAAACGTTATGTAACAACCAGTTTGTTCCTTTTCATGACTATATTAACATGAATCCCTCCACTCTTCATGTATCCGTGATTTTAATGACAATGGCCTCTTCATATTAATATTTAAAATAAAATGTATTTTAAAAGAGTTAGTTTATTCTGTTAGATTTATTTTAAAAAGTGGAATAAAACTGATGAAGAAAGTAACTTCTGATCAGTATTATCAGAAAATCATTCTTCTGAAGTATGTAAATTTGCAAAGACCTTGTCTTTGAAATTGGATCCTATTTAAAATACAAAGGAAGAATTTGTTTCAAATTAGGGCTAGATATGTGTGTGTGTGTGCATGTGGGCGCACGCACAGCACTTTATCTTCAATTCAATTTAACCCTTCCTAGCCGAATAAGACTAAAATTGACTGCTCATTTTCTAGGACTCCAGTGACATGAGATGGATGTGAGATCATGAGAACATGTTGCTCAAAATGGGTTAAATCAGGCATCTTCTCCTGTAGCATGCAGGGCAAGACTCTAAACCTTGTCATAAAGGGCTGTTTCTAGCTTGCTATCGGAGGTTTTCTGTTGGAGGACTACAATTGGGTGACACCAACTGCCTTGGAAATGTAGATCTACATTCATTATTTAAATTTTGACCTTCCTTTTTGCTCAGAGAGACTTAAGTTAGACAACAAACTAGATAAACAATTACAATCAAGGTTTTATTTTTCCCCCAGATCAAATGCTCTCTTACAACCCAAAGGCCATATCAAAGTATCCTTTATTTTCAAATTGTCCCTCATTAGTTCTGATATCAGGGAGGGCTTTTTGGAAGGTGACTATCCTGTTCCAGTGCTTGAGATTTCTGTGTCATGGTATTAGCTAATATCTGGCCACTCATTATAACTAAATCTGCTCCAGTGGTGGGATTCAAATTTTTTTACTACCAGTTCTGTGGGCATGGCTTGGTGGTCATGGCTTGGTGGGCATGCTAGGGGAAGGTTACTACAAAATCACCATTCCCTCCTGATCAGCTGAGACGTGGGAGGCAGAGAATAGATGGGGGCGGGGCCTGTCAGAGGTAGCATTTACTGATTCTCTGAACTACTCAAAATTTCTGCTACCAGTTCTCCAGAACTGGTCAGAATCTGCTGAATACCACTTCTGATCTGGTCTTCTACTAAAAGCAGAATGCCT
This sequence comes from Thamnophis sirtalis, assembly GCF_051295495.1. NCBI lineage: Eukaryota > Metazoa > Chordata > Lepidosauria > Squamata > Natricidae > Thamnophis > Thamnophis sirtalis. Next base: position 8,689,373 of record NW_028261383.1, read on the forward strand.
ACTGCTCTCTCCCCCAGAGGGGTGAAAGAGATGAATGGATAACTCTGACAAGACATGGGCTGCTTTAAAACATCACAGATTATGGACCTGCTCTTTCAGGAGATATTGTCTTCAAGCAGGACAAGATGAAGTTTATTTCTCACTGGGGTCAACATCTCCTCCATCCAACCATTCTTGATTCAATTCCATCAGATTCAGTCCAAACATGAATTTGGGAACTGATCAAAATAATTGTCCTCTTTCTTTATTGTTTGAGAACAAGGAACAAGAAAATGTGAGACTACTAGCAACAGAATCCCCAGCACTGGAGATCATCTATCATCTGTTTTATTGAAACACAAAATTGCAGTTGGAACACAAAAGGGCCATGATCTGCATCCAAAATGAATAATCATCCAGCATCCCATGTTGATATGGCTGCAGCAATTTCAAACTGGGATCCATATTATAGCATTATAGAAGGACACTTTAGTCATTAGTCATCTTGCAAGTTGTCTAATAGAACAATAACTCTATTTCTTCCCACATTCAGTTCTTCGTGAGAGTCATCCTCCTTGGTGACCAGGCTTAGCCTAGTTGAAATCAGTCCTCAAGCTTTGGGAAACCGAGAAAATGTGCCAATATTTCATCTACCTTATGGAGCATCTTCAGCTTTGAGAGAATATCCTGGTTGATGACAAATCTTTGTCTTTCAAAACTTGCTAGTGGCCTTCTGATAAGATACCGCCTGGGATCAACCACCCAGAGTGTGATGTCCAGATCTGCTGCTATATCTCCATTTTGGTCCAAGTACAGTTTCATCTGAGAAATATTGCAAAACTCGTTCTTCTTCAGAAAGGGGTGGAACTAGAATGAAGACATCCAGGAATTTTAAAAGTAGAAGACTTGGTTTCTTCTTCCATGTGGTCTTTTCACATTGGAAACTTTTTTCTTAACTTGGAAATATTCTTACTTGGGAGCTATCTCACTATATATCAAGCACTTTCTTACACAGTAAAAAACAAATGTTTATCAAATATGGATAATATATATTGATAAAATATAATTATAAAAATATGTCAATTAAAAAGACCATTATAAAATAGGTCACAAAAAATTACCACATTTTTTGGAGTATGACACACATTTTTCCCTTAAAAAAGAGAGTGAAAATCTGGGTGCATCTTATACACTGAATACAGCATTTTTGGCCTCCTGAAACCCTGCCCCCTTTGCAAAAATGGCCTTAAGGGGACTTATAGAGTGCTCCTGGGGGCTGAGGAGGGCAAAAATGAGTGAAAAATGGGCCATTTTTGGCTCACTTTTGCCCCCCCCTCCAGACCCCAGGAGCACTCTATAAGCCTCCTAAAGGCTACACATGCCATTTTTTGGGACAAAAAATGGGCCAGTTTTCACGAAAAATGGCCTTTTGGGAAGAGGTCTGCAGAGTGCAAAACCTTTTTTTAAAAACTTGCCTTTTTAAAATCTTGGTGCATATTATGGTCCGAAAAATATGGTAAACAAACAAACATATGATGAGATTATTCATAATCTCCTTTGAAACAACAGGGTGATTTCCAAGAAGCATTGATTTATCAAAGAGTTTTCAGGATAATCTTCCCTTCTCCAGAAGGGAAACAAAGTCAGATGAGCTAACTTTATTTCATTGGTAGATTAAAATAAAAGATTTTTGCCCATGCTAACATTTGCAAACTGATAGGGAAGGTAAGTGAATCCCACCGCTGATTATTACACTTCCTTAATAAATTGTAAGGAGCTTGGTGAAATAACTTGATTTCAGCAAAATATTAATAAAACACTTCCTGATGTGATGATTAGAAACCTAGATAAGTGAGGGCTGGATTGTGATGATTAAACTGACAAAGCATTTACAAGGTAAAAACTTTACAACATTAATCACAAACAAATACATACAGGATGTCAACCTTGAAGCTGACCTGGTTGAACCCATCTTGGAGTTTCAGAATTGCCACACTGGAGCAAGGGATAGGAAGTGGGGAGTAGAGATAGCTGGGGCTGTGTAGTGAAAATAAAATACTTTCCCCTTGAACCAAGGATGTTCTCACACCTGACCAGAGGAAGGAGGAGTGATGTCACCAGACATGTGGATATTACCATGATTCGGCCATGTCACTGATTGTTTGGGTTTGAGGCAGTAGTGAAATTCAATTTTTTTACTACAAGTTCTGTGGGCATGGCAGAGGAAGGATACTGCAAAATCCCCATTCCCACCCACCCTGGGGCCAGCCAGAGGTGGTATTTGCAAGTTCTCCGAACTACTCAAATTTTCTGCTACCGCTACTCCAGAGCCTGTCAGAACCTGCTGAATTTCACCCCTGGTTTGAGGGGAAAACCTTTACTTTTAATTAGGTGAAAACCAAGGGGCCTCTCAGAGTTGGTTTTCACCAGATATGTCCCAATTTGATATTTCCAATAAAGCTATTCTTTGAAGAACTACCTGCCTTGGAGTTGTTGCTTGCAATGGATCTATTACTTGGAACCCTGACACAGGAGTTTATTTGAAACTGCATGCATCCTTTTTAAAATTAGCAGTGTTTAACATCAAGTTATATATGTCATAATGGAACATTATCGCTTGAGTGATTAGATTGGCCAAACCTGTTGGCCATTTGTAGAAAAGTAGAGTGAGATTGGGACTCTCCTTTTTCCAATGGATTCTTTCTCCAAAAGAATTAAATCAGAGGGATCCTTATCGGGACCCCATACCTGCCATGGCGCCAGCCTTAGACCTGTGATTCTCCATTTGCCCTTTTTACTTCTCTTTGTGAATCTGTTGAAATACGCAGTATTCAAGGCATGGGCTAGAGTCTTAATGACACTATAAACTGTGTGGTCATTTGTCATTTCATTTTTGTTTTGGATTCCCAGTGGTGCTTTCTGGGTGCATCTTCTCCGGCCTTTGACAGAGAAGAGATGCTTTGAAGACAAACAGTGAAAAGACTGTTCTTGAAATTGGGGATCTACAAAAAACTTTGATTGAAAGGCATCATCTTTCAGTCTTTTATTCTCCTGAAAAGCAAAGGTCACAATACTATGGACGTATTTGAAAAGATCATAGTAACTAATTTTCCAAGTAACAAAGAGTGTCATAATCCAGACTTTTTTTCCAATGGGTCTTGGCATGCCTTCAAGTGCTAACTGGAAATAAAGAAGTCTGTCCAACCAGGAATGATGTTCTATAAACTGAACATAGACATTGACTTGTCTCCACTTAGAGATGGCCTCCCTGATGGGTGCTGTATCTCTAGTTGTTGAGAATCGTTGTGATAGAACAACACAAATTCCATTCTTGACCAGCATAGGAGTCAAGGTCCTCATGAAATTCTCTCCATTTTCAGTGTCTGAAGAAAAGAGACCAATCAAAGTCCATCTGAAATGGATAAGCAGTTGGACAATTCCTGGGTACTGTACCCCTAGTTTGGGGTGAGTCCGGTGGAAAAATGGGAATTGACTTTTATCACTCAGAGCCTCTGAAACAAATTCATGACTGATCTGAAAAAGGAGTGAATAATGCTGTGTAATATTTGGTGTTATGTAAAATATTGGTTTTTAATAAATCCAACTTGATTTCCATAAATATATTAGAATTGTTTATTGTTGATTAGCAATTAGGTCATTTCAAAATATTGAGTATAAAACACAGAACATATAACAAGACCATATATAAAACAGAAAAGAAAATTAAACTAGAAATAATACGAATAGAGAGAATCATGTACCTGTATCACTCCTACAATTTACCAAAACGAGATCCACAAAGCATATGCAGATGTGAACTAAAAGAAAGGATCATATTATGTGTAATTTTTGAATTCTGAGAAAAAAGGAATATATTGTTTTAGTATAAGGATTCCAGCAGGTTGTTGCTCTAATGTGCAGCCCAAGAAATCTATCTTTCTAATTCTTATACAATTTAAATAACACATATGCTACATCTTCTATCTCTGGATCTCCGTAATATTCTGATTATTTTAAGAGAGATGATTAAATCTTCCATCGTTAACCATTGCATACAGCTTCTGAAATGTTATTCCAGGAAATACTGCCCTAAGATCTTTAGACATTTCTGCATTTAAAATTTTGACAATTTAGTAGTTAATTTGGAGTGGCTGATCAAGTTGATGTGCCACAATTTCTCTGCTTTGATATCCTAATTCTTTCTGCAGCAGTCGTTTTGCCTTCCTCTTCAGTTGTACAAGAAACGGGGAGACTACCAGCTCCTAATATAATTTGTCAACTGTATAATCCAAGAAGTCTTTGTTTTAATTTTTGTCTATTGTAACAGATACAATTTTGGGAGTCTTGTCAGTTTCCATAGCTTTAATTTTACTCCAATAATTATAAATCTTGATTTTACACACAGGTCACATTTTATAAATTCCTAATTTAGTTCTAAAGACAGCAACTGAAAGACTTTTATCCACCCACAAAATATTTCTGACATGCTGTGATGTTGTATATTTTAAATCCCAAACCTCAACTCAGTATAGGAGCAGAGAGGTAATCTTGGCATTACTTGTTATATGAAACTGGAAATATTTTTTTTAAAAAAAATCAAGCTGGAAATTCACGAATTCTCTGGCAATAAATGAGCTAAATGGAACTTTGTTAAATTCTTATATTGGCTGACCATTGAATCTCCATTTATCCCATCAATTTCCAAACAGCATAACTTTTCACTTTGATTTATTATTAATCAGAAAATTATTATGAGACAAGGGTTCTTAGCAGCCCACTTAACTCAACTAGCACGTATGATAATAATATCATTATGGGTGTTCCATCACTTGAGTAAGGAGATTATGAATGAAAGATAGAAATGTATAGTAGGGAAAACACTAACTGCAAAGAAACCACTAACTGCTGTATGATATACGATGGAACTTATTGTTCCTATGTTGTTTTTAATGTTATGTGTTTGTTTTTGTTGATGTGTTTATGTGTTTAAAATAAAAATTTATCCTGTAAAAAAAAGAATAATAATAATATCATTGTGAGGGTTCCATCACTGGAGTTTTTAAGAAGAGACTGGACAGCCATTTGTCTGAAAAGGTATGGGGTATCCTGTTTGAGTAGGGGAATGGACTAGAAGACCTCCAAGGTCCCTTCCAAGTTTGATGATGTTCTGTGTTCTATCATATCATTGGCATATATCAAGTTACTGTGTGTATTTCAGGTCTGTTATATGTGCACTTCGGGATCCTTGATTAATCCTGCTGGGTGATTGATGTTTTAACCTGTTAACAGTGGTTCAACTACACATCCTTTTCTTACCCATTGGTGAGTACCAGTCCTTCTTCTAATGGCTCCTTTGAGCCCATTCTCAAATACACACTTGTAGAAAGACTTTGAATAGGGACAAAAGTCTGGGTTCCATCTTAAGGTTAATCAATTTTATCCATACATTTCTCTGTTTAATATGTCAAATGTTGCACTAAGATTTATAAACCCTAGTGGTATATTTTGTAATTAGATAGCTCAAGGCAAAATAATTATAGATTTCTTCTGTTTGAAGCCTGCTTGTTCTTCTGCAAGAATTGAATCTTGTAATCTACCCATTCTCAACTCTAATCCAGAGGAACCTAGTATATACTTTAGCCACAATATCTGTTAGACTAACTGGCCTTTAATTGCTAGGCCCCTTTTTGTTTCTTTCCTTATATGTAGAGAATACTATTGCCATCTTCTACACAACTTACACTCTATAAGTACAAATTAACTTGCCAACACAGGGCCCAAGCAGTTGAGCTTTTTTAAAAAATATTTCGACAGAAGACAGTTCTATCCAAGTATGTATCAGGCTTCTATGAAGAATTTGATCAGGAAAATGTTAGGTTGAAAACAAGTTGATGTGTTGGCTAATATGTTTGTAATTAGTTAATTCATTAACTAATGAATTAGTTAATAAGTTATGTGGTTCCTACAAGTCCATAAAACATATACCTATTATTTATTGTAGGTAAGATAATCCATTGGGACTCTTCATGAATCTGGAATTTGAACACTGTTGAAAATCTTATTATGGTTAAGATTATGTTACACATAAGAGCTTCCCATTACACCTTCCTTTTGTACAGAAGACCATGTGATTGGACCCAGAACTTCTCATATTCACAAGTGTTTGACAGAAGACCCTGAAGTAGCAGGTATGATGTCATGAGAGGATAGGTCTTGCTATCTCCCCACTATGAACACCAATCTTCAGCAATGACATCAGGAATGGCCATGATGAAAAGCAGCTCTGGAATTCTTAACAGAAGATATAGTTGAATCTATCGTCAACCCATCATCACTCATTCTGCCAGATATGCCAAACAAACCTGTGGGACTTTGTAGGTGCCTACTAATGTTGACAGCTGGATGGAGATATCCCTTCTAGCTGCATCAAGAAGAGCCAAGAGGTTGTCCTTCCTTCCACAGCTGTAGTTGGGAACATTGGGTTTTCCAGTAGAGAGCATGTCCAGCAAGGCATCTGAAGTGCCAAATGTGTTAAAATAGTTGTCAAGGATGTTGTAGCCAAGTGTGAGATTTCGCAGGAGCCTTACATTCTTGTTGACCGCTTGAACATTGAAAATGAAGCATAGTAATTTTGACTTGTCAAAGGATAAGCTAATGTGAAAAAAGTTTATGTTATTATCATCAACAGCAATAAAAAAACACATTTTCAATTTAATCCCCTTCAATTCCATTAAATATTCTGAATCTTAAGCAGATACTGATCCAAAACCAGAGGAAAATTATACTCACCATTTTATTTTAATGAGTATTAGGAAAATGGCATGGTGATAGTTTTCCACTAAGGTTAAGAATCACAAATTCATCCTTATGTAGTAATACTAATTTTGGTATGCCTAGTAATCAGTATATCAAATCATTCAGTCATTAAAGTGATACCAGCATTTAAAAAAGAGGAAGTTGTATATGGGATCTTGTGTGTGTGTGTGTCTGTTTGTGTGTGTCTGTGTGTGTTTGTGTATGTATGTATGTATGTATGTATGTATGTATGTATGTATGTATGTATGTATGTATTGTGTCACAACCCCTGGTATGCCCAAATATATATATGGAAATAGGCTGGGCTGAGGTAATTATAACCATTTCAATCAAATCTTTTAACATAGGTCATTTTAAACATATTAAAATGATGAACTCAGGATTCAACAAGGAGAGGAAAATAATCTGGACTTTTTCTGCATCATATTTGGATTTTAGTGTCTTCCACAAAATAAGACAAAGATAGAAGCCTTGGAAACTAAAACGATTAGTAAATTAGACAGCTCCTGCAATATAGTAGCAAGCGAAAAAAAGGGGGGAAAGTGTTAGAACTGCAAATGGAAAAAATGCAACTCCATCTCACTGAATGACTTACGAGTCAAAATTCATATAAGGAGCCATGTTGAAAGGCAATCTTATACTTGATAATTTTCTCCCAGTGATGACTATGCCAATGAGATGGTCTCCTGGCTTGTAATAGCTCCATGGTTTTATTCCATCCTGCTTTTGAAAACTCAGCAGGCACTTCATTCTAGGTTTTCCAGAGACTGTCTGGGACACCGGCAGCATCAGAAAAAGAAACAGGAGGTCCATAATTCAAGAAGAATAAGAGTTAGAAGAATTCAAAGCACTCTTGCTAGACAGAAATGCCAGAGTCTTTCCTGATTCAGAAAGAGACAAACTGAGCTTCACATGGAAAGGAGAGAAAGGTACCTTCAAGAACACAGATCATGCCTGTCTCAAAACCTGTGTCACACAGAGTGTGATTTGAGGCATTTATTCTTTTCTGGTGCAAGATCCCTTCTATGTTTCTTCATTCTGATGTTTATTTCAAATACAGTAACTGCAAAGGCAAAGAGGTCTCAAAGACCTGGATGGAGATGATTACAATGAAAAACAACTTCTCCCCTGGGTACCTGAAATTTCACAGGACTCCACGTGTGGAGGAGTTGGAGAAAAATGGTGAAAAATCACAGACACGGACAGTTGGGGAAACTGTTCTATAGTGGTTGTGGTTCTTCCTGTCAGGATATGTCCAGAAATTGATGCTGGAGGAAGATAGTTCCACATCCAGGAAACTAACTTCTACTGTCTTTCAATGTGGCATTTTGCCTCCAGAGATTGATGGGGAAAGTTGTCAGAATATTCATCAACTGGAATAGGACATAGCAACAGGTCAGCCATTGGGGACTGGCTGGAATAGGACATAGTGACAAGGTTAGCCAATGTATAAGCATGGCAACTGGGTCAGCCAATGGGAACTATTTGGTGACTGAGAGCCATGCCAGATGGCTTGGAGTCTGGGCATGGCTTACCTCTGTAGCTCTGAGTCTGTGCAAGAGAACTAATCTGGTCTGCTGCTGAACTGAAACTGAATACCATGTTCTCTCCTCTGCCTTTGAGCCAGCTCTTTGTATTGTATATATTACTTCATGTGTTATTATGTATATAAAGAAGTTACTGAATCAGTTATCTGTGTGTGCTTTCTGGATTTGATTTCTGCAACAAACTCTGACAAAAGTCATTGTGAGCTATGGAGTTTAGTGATGCTCTAGTTTGGTGCCTTTCTACTGCATCGTTGTTTAAATTGGGGAAAAGCTTTAGGGTGGATAGAATTTTATGTTGTTAATGGCATTCTATGTATTCTTCTTCCATATTCATGTAAGACACTGAGATCCTTTATATTCTGAAGTTTTCTAGTGAGTCAATTATGGTGGTCCCATACCATGGTGAATATTATGACCTACTTTCATTCCTACCCACCAACCTAGAAACTTCTTTGGGGGCAATTGGTGGGCTTTCTTCTGCTTGATTGGACATGCTCAGTGGTGTCGGGGCCCTTCCCCTCGCTGAGGCTCTCTAAGGCTGTGTGTTAACCCTCCACCCTTCCCAAAACTCCCACCAAATTCTTAGAAGGTGCTGTCATAAAAATATTCCAACAAAAACAAAGGGAAACCACAAGCAACCACAAGCAATAAATCTTACTTTAAGATCAGAGGTTTATTGTTTCATGAGCAATTTGGAACATGAATAGCCAACATAGTATTACTTACATTAACAACATTGCAATAAGCTTCCATTGGCATAGCTGAATCCAGCAAGGATTAGCTACGGCTAGTGGCCCTGAACTCTTCCCAAGATATTATTTTTTATACTTTTCTGCACGCATTTCACAACTTACTTCCTTGTTCTGTCTTACTGAGACAGTCTCCACATACACCTGTCTACATTTGAAGCTCTCAGACGCTTGTTACTTTCAGTTCCTCCTTTCCCACCATCTCATTCTTCCCGCTCTAAATTAAGGTGACCAGATTTTCAGATTGGAAAAGAGGGACACCCTTGACCGGGGGGGGGGGGCTTGATTAAAAAAAAATTTTTTTGTTAAAAGGTCACCCCAGGACACTGAAACCAGAATAAATACGAATCTGTTGCCAAACAAAATTTTGATCACGTGACCATGAGGATGCTGCAACGGTCGCTAAGTGTGAAAAATGGTCGCAACGGTCGCTAAGTGTGAAAAATGGTCATCAGTCACTTTTTTCAATGCCATTGTAACTTTGGTCACTAAATGTTTTCCCCCTCCTCGAGACTCCTCACTTCTTCCTTCATTCCTCTTGCTTATCTACCTTCACCTTATCTGTCTTCTGCTCTTTCCCTCTCTTCCTTCCTTCCTCCCTCCTTCCATCCTCTTCTTTCCTCACTCACTCCCTTCCTCCTTTTTTCTCTTCCTTCCTCCTTCCATTCTTTATACGATATAAAATTCAATGAGGGTGAAACACACAAAATCTGGCAAAGCTGCCTTGCACCAACCTGGCCTGCCCATAGAATAGCAGCCACTTTGAGACACATAAACCTGGTTTGAACATATTGCATCACAAAGATTTGCAAAGATCACATTTGCAAAAAGGAACATTTCTTGTAGTAAATACATTTTATAAACAATTTAAAAGTAAAAATCCCCCCAAAATAATAAAAAAGGTATTCTATAAATAAAAGAAATCCTTAAAAACCATTGTTAAGTATTACACCAGCAATAATTTATACTGTCACCATTTCAAACTATCATCAGAAATACGAATCTGTTGCCAAACATCAACATTTTGATCGCGTAACCATGAGGATGCCACAACGGTCGCTAAGTGTGAAAATGGTCGCTAAGTATGAAAAATGGTCATCAGTCACTTTTTTCAATGCCATTGTAATTTTGGTCACTAAACAGCCATGTTCCTGACTTAACAACCACCATGATTCACTTAATGTGGCAATAAAAGGTCGCAAAATGAGGCAAAAATCATTTAACAAACGTCTCCCTTAGCAACAGAAATTGGGGGATCAATCCTGGTCGTAAGTCGAGGATTACCGGTAGCCAATTGCAAAAGGCAACTTTACTTGGAACAGGTGAGATTGTGCCCGGATCCCTTTCATGCCAACATATCCATCTTCTGCTCTTTCCCTCTCTTCCTTCCTTTCTCCTTCCATCATCTCCTTTCCTCACTCACTCCCTTCTTCCTTTTTTCTCTTCCTTCCTCCTTCCATTCTTTCAGCTTCATTTCTTTTGCCTATCTACCTTCTCTGTCTTTCTGCTCTTTCCATTTCTCCCTTCCTCTTTGCTTTTGTTCCTTTCTCCTTCCCTCCTTTCCTATTTCTTGCTTCTTCCTTCCTTCTGCCTATCTACCTTCACCTTCTCTGTCTTTCTGCTCTTTCCCTGTCTTCCCCTTTCCTCCCACCTTCCCTTCTTTCCTTTCTAGTTCCATCCTTTCTTCTTTCCTCTCTCCCTCTTTTTTCCCTTCCTTCCCCCTTCCTCTTGCCTATCAACTTCATCCTCTTTGTCTTTCTGCTCTTTCCCTCTCTTCCCCTTTTCTTCCTACCTCCTTCCTTCTCCCTCCCTTCTTCTTTTTCTTCCTTTCTTCTTCCATCTTCCTCCTTCTCCTTCCATTCTTTCTCCTTCCATCCATCTTTTCTCCTTCCATCTTCTCCCCCCTCCCTTCTTCTTTTCCTCCCCCCTCCCTCCTTCCTTCCTCTCCTTCCCTTTCTCACACACAGGAAGGGGAGGGGGGCTATCTAGTCGCTTTCACAGCATAATTTCTTTATCTAACTTTTAAAAAACAGTGTGCAAATCAAACGAGATTTTCGTAACCTGCGAAGCACCAAGTTATATTATGTTGTTACAAATTCGCAGCTACTCCATTCTTTCTGATAGGGAACTACATTTCCCAAGATGCCTCAGGTCCTCAAAGTGCTGAACGCAGTTTTGCAATTGACTCCAGCGAGGCCCGGTAGCCGCCGGCTGGGGTGGTTGTCAGGGCGATGCGGAGCGGACGCGCCGTTTGTTACTGCTTCCAGCAATCAAGACGGACAAGGGAAGCGACTGAAACGGACGCTGGCCGCAGGAGAGCGAGGCTGCTGCCAGCCGTTTCACCTTGCGCAGCGAATTTGACTGGGTCCCGGGGCTTCTGCCGGGCGGCAGAAGCCCGGGAAGCGAAAGGAAGTTTTCTTCCCTACTGAAAGAGAAGCCGCAGCAGGAGAGCGAGGCTGCTGCCGGCCGTTTCACCTTGCGCAGCGAATTTGACTGGGTCCCGGGGCTTCTGCCGGGCGGCAGAAGCCCGGGAAGCGAAAGGAAGTTTTCTTCCCTACTGAAACAGAAGCCGCAGCAGGAGAGCGAGGCTGCTGCCGGCCGTTTCACCTTGCACAGCGAATTTGACTGGGTCCCGGGGCTTCTGCCGGGCGGCAGAAGCCCGGGAAGCGAAAGGAAGTTTTCTTCCCTACTGAAACAGAAGCCGCAGCAGGAGAGCGAGGCTGCTGCCGGCCGTTTCACCTCGCGCAGCGAATTTGACTGGGTCCCGGGGCTTCTGCCGGGCGGCAGAAGCCCGGGAAGCAAAAGGAAGTTTTCTTCCCTACTGAAACAGAAGCCGCAGCAGGAGAGCGAGGCTGCTGCCGGCCGTTTCACCTCGCGCAGCAAATTTGACTGGGTCCCGGGGCTTCTGCCGGGCGGCAGAAGCCTGGGAAGCGAAAGGAAGTTTTCTTCCCTACTGAAACAGAAGCCGCAGCAGGAGAGCGAGGCTGCTGCCGGCCGTTTCACCTCGCGCAGCGAATTTGCACTGGGTCCCGGGGCTTCTGCCGGGCGGCGGGACCCCCGCACGACGTTCTGTGCGGGCGGCAGCCGCTGAGCCCATGCTCTCGGAGGCGGCGATCCCATTCACGAAGAGGCAGCTCCTCGTGGGCGCAGCGCCTGCCGCCCGCACAGAGTGAATTTAATTGGGATCGCCTGCGGCCGCGAGGACCCCTACACAAATGGATTCCTCGCGGCCGCAGGCGATCCCAATTCACTCAGCCAGGCCCAGGGCGGGCAATTTCTGCACGAATTGCCCGCCCCGGCTGAGTGAATTGGGATCACCTGCGGCCACGAGGAATAGTCCGTTCGTGCAGAAATTGCCCGCCCCGGCTGAGTGAATTCAATTGGGATCGCCTGCGGCCGCGAGGACTCCTCACGGCCGCAGGCGATCCCAATTCACTCAGCCGGGGCGGGCAATTTCTGCACGAACGGACTACTCCTCGCGGCCGCAGGAGGACAGGGAGGAGGAGGGGGCAGCCGCCCGCACGCGGTTCAGGGGCTTCTGCCGGGCGGTGGGAGCCCCTGAACCGGCCGCGGGCGGCTGCAGCTGCCCCCACCCTCTCCTCCTGCCGCGGCGAGCGGAAAATTCGATTAGAATTAGATTACTCACCAGTCAGCGCAGCTGCAACCTCTTTCGTCTTTTGTAGAAAGGAAATGGAAACTCGCGCAAGCATGCTGAAAATTTCCCATCCCAGCCAGCTCACTGATTGGCTGGAGTCCAGGCCAATCCAATCAGTGAGCGGGAGGCTGGGCTGGCTAAAATTTGTAGGTAGTAGGTAAAAGGCTAAAAGCACGCTTTTTTTGGCGCTCGCAGCTCCCGCCCATCAGCTGCTAGCTTGCTGGGCTGGCTCATCTGGTAGGATAGAGAACAGAACGATGAGCCAGCCCAGCAAGCTAGCAGCTGATGGGCGGGAGCTGCGAGCGCCAAAAAAAGCGTGCCTTTTAAAAAGGCGGGCGGGACGCGGGAAAATGCATTGGAAGGCGGGTGTGTCCCGCCAAAAGCGGGACGTCTGGTCACCTTACTCTAAATGTATCCATACAAGTACAAACTTTGCAGAAAAAGCAGCAAAAAAAGTCAGACACAAGTCAGCACATTAGAAATATGTTTGGTACATTTTGAAATTATGTTAGTTTAAAACTTTGGTCCAGTGAGGCCTGCAAGTCACTCCTAGGCCTATTACCTGCAACTTTCCAATGAATATTTTTCTCCCCTCACAGTGCAATTGAGAATCTGATTATGCTTACTATATCTGCATACCTGGTTGGGAGGGGGGTTACATTCTTATCTGGAGAGTGGGACATTGATATGTACACTTTGGCCTATGAGGAGAAACCGGAGAGTTGAGCGATGGGGACCTGAGAGAATAGGCAAGACTATCCTCACTGTGATGGGCAGAGGATGGGCAGAGGGTGGACCATATCCCCATCAGGTCCAGTAGTTTAAAGTAGTCCCAGTTTACAGCCCTTAGCTTCAACTCTCAATCCCTGGCTAAACAGCCATGGTGATGCAATGGTTAGAATGCAGTACTGTAGGTTAACTCACTGCTCAATCAGGACTTTGATTATAACCAGCTCAAGGTTGACTCAACCTTCCATCCTTCCAAGATTGGTAGAATGGTAGGACCCAGATTGCTGGGGACAATATACTAACTCTGTAAACTGCTTAGAGAAGGCTGTGAAGCACTATGAAGCGGTATAAGTCTAAGGGCTATTGCTATTGCTACCAGATCCTTGGTTGCTTTGGGTTTATCAGGTTGAAATCAGAATACCTGCCGTAGATGCATATTCCCATCACCCAAAGGCTCCCACCCTTCCTCACCTCCTTAAAATATACACTGTAAGGACCTGGCCCAGCTGGTCCCCAAGGAAAGCAAAACCCTTGACTCATTGGAGGTTCATCAAAATAACTTTTACTGAGAAATAGTAGATGCAGAAAGGTCAGCTGAAATCTAAAGGTCCAAAGGTTTTGCACAAGGCACAAAACAATTCTTTTGTTTTCCCCAAACGCAATCACTCTGGCAGCCAATATGATACCATAGAGATGTTATGAGAAAACTGAGGTGCTGGATAGATAACAGGCCACTCTCAGGGCACGATGGCCTTGGAACCATAATCTCTCTATCCTACAGAGCAGAAAATTCTTCTGGGGGGAAAATGATTAAGGCATAGAAAACACAATGATCCCAAGAAATGTTCTCAAAGTTTCTGAAGGCTTCCCTTCACTTGATGGGGTTTGCTAAAACTCAGCTTTCCCATTTTTATATTTGAGATACATGACACCTCAATAATAAATGTACATAATAGACATAAAAGCAATAATAAAAGCAATAATCACAAGCATAGAGATCAATACCCATTTTTCCACCATCCCCCCTCTTCCATTAAACCAATCTGCTGAAGGTTGCAGCATCAGATATAGATTAGCAGAGTTGGAAGGGACCTTGTAGGTCATCCAGTCCAACCCTCTGCCAAAGCAGCAGATCCTACACCATTTCTGACAAATGGCATTCCAATCTCTTCTTGAAAGCCTCCAGTGATAAAGCTCCCACAACTTTCGAAGGCAAGCTGTTCCATTGGTTGATTGTTCACATTGTCAGAAAATTTCTCCTTTTTTCTAGGTTGAATCTCTCCTTGATTAGTTTCCACCCATTACCTTGTCTGGCCTTCAGGTTCCTCGGAAAATAGCTTGACAACTTCCTCTCTGTGGCAGCCCCTCAAATATTGGAACAATACTATCATGTCTCCCCTGGTCCTTCTCTACATTAGACTAACCATAGCCAGTTCCCGCAACCGTTCTTCATATGCTTTAGTCTCCAGCCCCCTAATCATCATGGTCGCTCTTCTCTGCACTTTTTCTAGAGTCTCAACTACTTTTTTATAGTGTGGTGATCAAAACTAGATGTGGAATTCTAACTAGGGTCTAACTAAGGTATTATAGAGTGGTATTAGTACATCAGCATCAGCTCAAGCAGTGCTACTGCTGTTTAGCAGTGACCATCTAATAGGTGAAATACTGGTAGGTCAGATTGGTATTTGCAGAACTCAGCAGGAGGAAGAGGCACAAGAGGTAAGACAAGCATTTGGGCTGGTAAAGGCATCTGCAATTCCATCCTTGGTTGAAACAGGCCCAATGCTGTGTAATTGTCAATATGTTGCAGTCCTCCTCATAAGTTTATATTCCAGTCAATCAGAAAGACAATCATTAGCCATTGCTGTGTGGCACCAGGGTCTATTATGCACACAAATGCATACATATGTCCATCATTTAAATATGAGTCAGCAGCGTGCTGCATCTACCAAAAAAACCAACGCAGTTCAAGGCTGCATTGACAGAGGGATGGAATAAAGCTCACTTTATGATGCCTTGGTAAGGCCACACTTGGAATATTGCATCCGGTTTTGGCTGCAACCATAGGAACAAACCTGAGAATACCCAATAACATGAATCTGAAACTTGAATAGGAAGACAATAACAGACTTGGCACTGGATTCAAGTGCTTCAATGACTTTCTAAAAGGATGGAAATGACCAGCTGTCTGCAAGGAATAAAAATTCTTTCATTCCCCACAATCCTGTCAGAGCTGGAGAAGCTTCTTGGATCAAAAGTGAAACATCTTCAAAAGAAAAAACAAGAAAGTTCAGCTGCCCTCTGGGGTGGGGGAAGCACCTTTGGGACTATCAATACTGCAGGCTTAATTAGTTTTTTGAGAAGTAGCAAAGAGAAATGTTAAGCAAACCTTGTCAGGAATGGTCCAGCTATAAAAGTGTCTCCTACAGGACACTCCTCACCAGAAGTAAAAAAGACTGTTGAGCATCTCCTTCCAAAAAAACTGGAAAAAGAAACTGAGAGAGAAGAAGCCACAATGAGGAAGAAAGTTGATCTGGAGTTCAACTAAATGGAGATGGCTGAGAAAAGGCACATCAGGAGAAGGAGAAGGAGCACTGACACCAGTTACGGCACTACCCAAACCTCAAAGGTATGAAATGACCAATTCAAAAAGAACTGTGAAAGAGATGATGTTGAGACATTCCTAACTAACTTTGAAGATGTCTGAAAAGTTGAGAGTACTCCAAAGCCCAGAATATGGCTCCTATTTGCCTTCTCTTGATATGTTGCTTAACCAAAATATTAGCTAATCTGAGTGTTCTAAGGAAGGAGGACAAACACAAATATTAATTATTAATTCATTTATTTCATGTTTTCATTTAATTAATCTTACACTCTTCATATTTTTATTTCATTTGGTTTTAAATAGCCCCAATTGCAAGGGAACACATGCAAAGGAAGCGTACAAACCAATAATAATTGTAATAAGTAATTACATGATATGAATCTAAGAAACAATTTCATTATAAGTTTCCTATTTTTATCACTAAGTGTTCCTTAGTGTTTAGTTCTGGTCGCAGGAGAATAATGTAGCACTTGGGGAAGAAGATGCAGCCCAATAGCCCAGCACCAGAGGCCAAGATGGAGAAGACCTGCACAGCCACCATGTATTTCCCTTTGGTGCTCAGGTAGGTGGGCAGGAAGGAGATCCAGACACTGCAGAAGACCAGCATGCTGAAGGTGATTAGTTTGGCTTCATTGAAGGCCCCAGGGAGGTTTCTGGCTAGGAAAGCCACCATGAAGCAAACAGCAGCTAGGAAACCCATGTAGCCAAGGACAACATAGAACATGGTGACAGAACCTTCATTGCATTGAAGGATGATCTCTCCAGGCTGGGAGTGCAGGTCAGAATCAGGGAAAGGGGGAGAAACTCCCAGCCAAAGGGCACAAATACAAATTTGAACACCAGAACAAGAAAGGATGATGGAATTAGCCAAGCTCTTCTTCAACCATCTTCTCATTTGGCTTCCTGGTTTTGTTGCCAGGAAGGCTAATATCACTGTGATTGTTTTGGCCAACAAAGAAGACACAGCTACTGAGAAGACAATACTGAACACTGTTTGTCGGAGAAGGCAGGTAGTTTTCCTTGGTTGTCCAATGAAGAAAAAGGTCGACAAGAAACAAAGCAGGAGGGAGGCCAGGAGAATGTAGGAGAGGTCCCGGTTGTTGACTTTGACAATGGGTGATTCTCGGTATTTAAGGAATATGATTAAAACAAAGCCTGTGGTTAGAAACAAGACTAGGGCAAAACAGAGCAAGATGATGGCCAGATGTTCCTCATAGATCAGGAAGGTTATTTGTTTAGAGATACATCGGAGTCGGTTCTCAGTTGAATATTGATCATCTGGGCACTTAGTGCATTTTTCAGTATCTGGGATAATAGAAAATAATATTTATTTTATAGTCTCAACTTTTCAATTTCACCATTTGTCTGAAATGGTATAGAGTCTCCTGTTCCTACAGGGGTTTAGATTAGAAGATCTCCAAGATCCCTTCCAATTCTGTTATTATGTTATTTTGAGTGAGCAAGAGTTATTGATCTGAAACTATTTTTGGAATCTCAAGGTTTCAGATGTTCCCAACGAAAGTAAAAATTGATGAACACTTCCAATCTAACAAGTAGAAGAGATATTTCCTCTGACAGAAGTAAATGCACCATATCATTCTGTCTCATTTCATCCTTCAAAATTGTTTTTCATGCTTCACTCATTACAGAATAAATTGGGGTTGTTGAAAATAAAGAACAACAAGAAAACAGTCAAGCTTAAATTACTCTTTTAAAATACTCATGGATCAAAATGCTCTGGATGAATCCAGTAACCTTTTTTCTGGTATCACTCACCTTCCTGAGTGGAGATGGTCCCCTCTGGACAAGGAACACAGTCATAGCAGCAAACTGGCTCTGCTTCTCGAGCCTTCTTGACAAATCCAGGCTGACAATTTTCCACACATTTGGACTGAGGCAGAGACTGAGAAGAAAAACAAAGGATGCCAAAGAAAATGTGTGAGAAACACATTCATTATTTACGTTTTGACCTTCCTTTTTGCTCAGAGAGACATAAGTTAGACAACAAACTAGAAAAAACTATTGCAATCAAGCTTTTATTTTTCCCCCAGATCAAATGCTCTCTTACAACCCAAAGGCCATATCAAAGTATCCTTCATTTTCAAATTGTCCCTCATTAGTTCTGATATCAGGGAGGGCTTTTTGGAAGGTGACTATCCCGTTCCAGTGCTTGAGATTTCTGTGTCATGGTATTAGGTAATATCTGGCCACTCATTATAACTAAATCTGCTCCAGTGGTGGGATTCAAAAAAATTTACTACCAGTTCTGTGGGCATGGCTTGGTGGGCATGGCTTGGTGGGTATGGCAGGGGAAGGTTACTACAAAATCCCTATTCCCTCCCGATCAGCTGGGACTTGAGAGGCAGAGAATAGATGGGGCAGGGTCTGTCAGAGGTAGCATTTACTGATTCTCCGAACTACTCAAAATTTCTGCTACCAGTTCTCCAGTCTTCTACTAAAAGCAGAGTGCCTACTGCTTTCTCCCAGAGAGGTGAAAGAGATGAATGGATAATTCTGGCAAGACACGGGCTGCTTTAAAACATCACAGATTATGGACCTGCCCTTTCAGGAGACACTGTCTCCAAGCAGGACAAGATGAAGTTTATTTCCCACTGGGGTTAACAGCTCCTCCATCCATCCAGTCTTGATTCAGTTCCATCAGATTCAGTCCAAACATAAACTTGGGAACTGATCAAAATAATTGTCCTCTTCTTTATTGTTTGAGAACAAGGAACAAGAAAATGTGAGACTACTAGCAGCAGAATCCCCAGCACTGGAGATCTGGAGATCCTCTATCAACTGTTTTGTGAAAACACAATATTGCAGTTGGAACACAAAAGGGCCATGATCTGCATCCAAAACGAATAATGATCCAGCATCCCATGTTGATATGGCTGAATCAGTTTCAAACTGGGATCCATATTATAGCATTATAGAAGGACACTTTAGTCATTAGTACTGAAATCTTGCAAGTTGTCTAATAGAACAATAACTCTACTTCTCCCCACATTCAGTTCTTAGTGAGAGTCA
Organism: Thamnophis sirtalis; assembly: GCF_051295495.1. Taxonomy (NCBI): domain Eukaryota; kingdom Metazoa; phylum Chordata; class Lepidosauria; order Squamata; family Natricidae; genus Thamnophis; species Thamnophis sirtalis. Next base: position 8,708,483 of record NW_028261383.1, read on the forward strand.
TCCTCCTTGGTGACCAGGCTTAACCTAGTTGAAATCAGTCCTCAAGCTTTGGGAGAATGAGAAAATGTGCCAATATTTCACCTACCTTATGGAGCATCTTCAGCTTTGAGAGAATATCCTGGTTGATGACAAATCTTTGTCTTTCAAAACTTGCTAGTGGCCTTCTGATAAGATACCGCCTGGGATCAACCACCCAGAGTGTGATGTCCAGATCTGCTGCTATATCTCCATTTTGGTCCAAGTACAGTTTCATCTGAGAAATATTGCAAAACTCGTTCTTCTCCAGAAAAGGGTGGAACTAGAATGAAGACATCCAGGAATTTTAAAAGTAGAAGACTTCGTTTCTTCTTCCATGTGGTCTTTTCACATTGGAATCTTTTTTCTTAACTTGGAAATATTCTTACTTGGGAGCTATCTCACTATATATCAAGCACTTTCTTACAAAGTAAAAAACAAATGTTTATCAAATATGGATAATATATATTGATAAAATATAATTGTAAAAAAATGTCAATTAAAAAGACCATTATAAAATAGGTCACAAAAAAATTACCATATTTTTTGGAGTATATGATGCAACTTTTTTCCCTCAAAAAAGAGAGTGAAAATCTGGGTGCGTCTTATACACTGAATACAGCATTTTTGACCTCCTGAAACCCTGCCCCCTTTGCAAAAATGTCCTTTAGGAGGCTTATTGAGTGCTCCTGGTGGCTGTGGAGGGCAAAAATGAGTGAAAAACGGGCCGTTTTTGGCTAATTTTTGCCCCTCTCAGACCCCAGGAGCACTCTATAAGCCTCCTAAAGCCTACGTATGCCCTTTTTTTGACAAAAAACGGGCCAGTTTTCACAAAAAAATGCAGAGTGCAAAACCTTTTTTAAAAAAATTGCCTCTTTAAAATCTTGGTGCATCTTATGGTCCGAAAAATATGGTAAACAAACAAACATATAATGAGATTATTCATAATCTCCTTTGAAACAACAGGGTGATTTCCAAGAAGCATTGATTTATCAAAGAAGTTTTCAGGGTAATCTTCCCTTCTCCAGAAGGGAAACAGAGCCAGATGAGCTAACTTTATTTCATTGGTAGACTACAATAAAAGAATTTTGCTCATGCTAACATTTGCAAACTGGTAGGGAAGGTAAGTGAATCCCACCACTGATTATTACACTTCCTTAATAAATTGTAAGAAGCTTGGTGAAATAACTTGATTTCAGCAAAGTATTAATAAAACACTTCCTGATGTGATGATTAGAAACCTAGATAAGTGAGGGCTGGATTGTGATGATTAAACTGACAAAGCATTTACAAGGTAAAAATTTTACAACATTAATCACAAACAAATACATACATGATGTCAACCTTGAAGCTGACCTGGTTGAACCCATCTTGGAGTTTCAGAATTGCCACACTGGAGCAAGGGATAGGAAGTGGGGATTAGAGATAGCTGGGGCTGTGTAGTAAAAATAAAATACTTTCCCCTGGAAACCAAGGACATTCTCAAACCTGACCAGAGGAAAGAGGAGTGATGTCACCAGACCTGTCGATATTACCATGATTGGGCCATGTGACTGATTGTTTGGGTTTGAGGCAGTGGTGAAATCCACTTTTTTTCTACTAACAGTTCTGTGGGCATGGCAGAGGAAGGATACTGCAAAATCCCCATTCCCACCCACCCTGGGGCCAGCCAGAGGTGGTATTTGCCAGTTCTCTGAACTACTCAATTTTTCTGCTACCGCTACTCCAGAGCCTGTCAGAACCTGCTGAATTTCACCCCTGGTTTGAGGGGAAAACCTTTACTTTTAATTAGGTGAAAACCAAGGGGCCTCCCAAAGTTGGTTTTCACCAGATATGTGCCAATTTGATATTTCCAATAAAGCTATTCTTTGAAGAACTACCTGCCTTGGAGTTGTTGCTTGCAATGCATCTATTACTTGGATACCTGACACAGGAGTTTATTTGAAACTGCATGCATCCTTTTTAAAATTAGCAGTGTTTAACAGTGTTAAAATTATATATGTCATGATGGAACATTATCCCTTGAGTGATTAGATTGGCCAAACCTGTTGGCCTTTTGTAGAAAAGTAGAGTGAGATTGGGACTCTCCTTTTTCCAATGGATTCTTTCTCCAAAAGAATTAAATCAGATGGGTCCTTATCGGGACCCCATACCTGCCATGGCGCCAGCCTTAGACCTGTGATCCTCCATTTGCCCTTTTTACTTCTCTTTGTAAATCTGTTGAAATACGCAGTATTCAAGGCATGGGCTAGAGTCTTAATGACACTATAAACTGTGTGGTCATTTGTCATTTCATTTTTGTTTTGGATTCCCAGTGGTGCTTTCTGGGTGCATCTTCTCCGGCCTTTGACAGAGAAGAGATGCTTAGAAGACAAACAGTGAAAAGACTGTTCTTGAAATTGGGGATCTACAAAAAACTTTGGTTGAAAGGCATCATCTTTCGGTCTTTTATTCTCCTGAAAAGCAAAGGTCACAATACTATGGACGTATTTGAAAAGATCATAGTAACTAATTTGCCAAGTAACAAAGGATGTCATAATCCAGATTTTTTTTCCAATGGGTCTTGGCATGCCTTCAAGTGCTAACTGGAAATAAAGAAGTCTGTCCAACCAGGAATGATGTTCTATAAACTGAACATAGACATTGACTTGTCTCCACTTAGAGATGGCCTCCCTGATGGGTGCTGTATCTCTAGTTGTTGAGAATCGTTGTGATAGAACAACACAAATTCCATTCCTGACCAGCATAGGAGTCAAAGTCCTCATGAAATTCTCTCCATTTTCAGTGTCTGAAGAAAAGAGACCAATCAAAGTCCATCTGAAATGGATAAGCAGTTGGACAATTCCTGGGTACTGTACCCCTAGTTTGGGGTGAGTCCGGTGGAAAAATGGGAATTGACTTTTATCACTCAGAGCCTCTGAAACAAATTCATGACTGATCTGAAAAAGGAGTGAATAATGCTGTGTAATATTTGGTGTTATGTAAAATATTGGTTTTTAATAAATCCAACTTGATTTCCATAAATATATTAGAATAGTTTATTGTTGATTAGCAATTAGGTCATTTCAAGATATTGAGTATAAAACACAGAACATATAACAAGATCATATATAAAACAGAAAAGAAAATTAAACTAGAAATACTAAGAATAGAGAGACTCATGTCCCTGTATCACTCCTACAATTTACCAAAACAAGTTCCACATAGCATATGCAGATGTGAACTAAAAGAAAGGACCATATTATGTGTAATTTTTGAATTCTGAGAAAAAAGGAATATATTGTTTTAGTATAAGGATTCCAGCAGGTTCTTGGTCTAATGTGCAGTCCAAGAAATGTATCTTTCTAATTCTTACACAATTTCAATAACACATATGCTACATCTTCTATCTCTGGATCTCTGTAAATATTGTCATTATTTTAAGAGAGATGATTAAATCTTCCATAGTTAACCATTGCGTACAGCTTCTGAAATGTTGTTCCAGGGAATAGTGCCCTAAGATCTTTGACATTTCTGCATTTAAAATCTTGACAATTTAGTAGTTAATTTGGATTGGCTGATCAAGTTGATGTGCCACAATTTCTCTGCTTTGATATCCTAATTCTTTCTGCAGCAGTCATTTTGCCTTCCTCTTCAGTTGTACAAGAAACGGGGAGACTACCAGCTCCTAATATAATTTGTCAATTGTATAATCCAAGAAGTCTTTGTTTGAATTTTTGTCTATTGTAACAGATACAATTTTGGGAGTCTTGTCAGTTTCCATAGCTTTAATTTTACACCAATAATTATAAATCTTGATTTTACACAAAGGTCACATTTTATAACTTTTCCTAATTTAGTTCTGAAGACAGCAACTGAAAGACTTTTATCCACCCACAAAATATTTCTGACATGCTGTGATGTGGGGTTTATTCTAGTAGTTGTATATTTTGAATCCCAAACCTCAGCTCAGTATAGGAGCAGAGAGGAAATCTTGGTATTACATGTTATATGAAACTGGAAATACTTTTTAAAAAAAATCAAGCTGGAAATTCACGAATTTTCTGGCTATAAATGAGGTAAATGGAACTTTGTTAAATTCTTTTATTGGCTCACCATTGAATCTCCATTTATCACATCAATTTCCAAACAGCATAACTTTTCACTTTGATTTATTATTAATCAGAAAATTATTATGAGACAAGGGTTCTTAGCAGCCCACTTAACTCAACTAGCACGTATGATAATAATATCATTATGGGTGTTCCATCACTTGAGTAAGGAGATTATGAATGAAAGATAGAAATGTATAGTAGGGAAAACACTAACTGCAAAGAAACCAATTCGAAACTGCTGTATGATATACGATGGAACTTATTGTTCCTATGTTGTTTTTAATGTTATTGTTTGTTTTTGTTGATGTGTTTATGTGTTTAAAATAAAAAATTATCCTGTAAAAAAAGAATAATAATAATAACTTTTCCCTTTGATTTATTATTAATCAGAAAACTATTATGAGACAAGGGTTCTTAGCAGCCTATTTAACTCAAGTAGCATATATGATAATTATATCACTGTGGGTGTTCCATCACTGGAGTTTTTAAGAAGAGACTGGACAGCCATTTGTCTGAAATGGTATGGGGTATCCTACTTGAGCATGGGAATGGACTAGAAGACCTCCAAGGTCCTTTCCAAGTTTGATTATGTTCTGTGTTCTATCATATCATTGGCATATATCAAGTTACTGTGTGTATTTAAGGTCTGATATATGTGCACTTCAGGATCCTTGATTAATCCTGCTGGGTTATTGATGTTTTGACCTGATAACAGTGTTTCAATTATGCATCCTTTTCTTACCCATTGGTGAGTACCAGTCCTTCTTCTAATGGCTCCTTTGAGCCCATTCTCAAATACACACTTGTAGAAAGACTTTGAATAGGGCCAAAAGTCTGGGTTCCATTTTAAGGTTAATCAATTTTATCCATACATTTCTCTGTTTAATATGTCAAATGTTGCACTAAGATTTATAAAGGCAGCAAACCCTAGTGGTATATTTTGTAATTAGATGGCTCAAGGCAAAGCAATTGTAGATTTCCTCTGTCTGAAGCCTGCTTGTTCTTCTGCAAGAACTGAATCTTGTAATCTACCCATTCTCAACTCTAATCAAGTGGAACCTAGTATATACTTTAGCCACAATATCTGTTAGACTAACTGGCCTGTATTTGCTAGGCTCCTTTTTGTTCCTTTCCTTATATGTAGAGAATACTATTGCCGTCTTCTACAAAACTTACACTCTACAAGTGCAAATTAACTTGCCAAACACAGGGGCCAAGCAGTTGAGCAATTTTTTTTAATAGTTCGACAGAAGACAGTTCTATCCAAGTATGTATCAGGCTTCTATAATGAATCTGATCAGAAAAATGTTAGGTTGAAAAGAAGTTGATGTGTTGGCTAATATGTTTGTAATTAGTTAATTCATTAACTAATGAATTAGTTAATAAGTTATGTGATTCCTACAAGTCCATAAAACATATACCTATTATCGATTGTAGGTAAGATAATCCATTGAGGCTCTTCATGAATCTGGAATTTGAACACTGTTGAAAATCTTATTTTGGTTAAGATTATGTTCCACATAAGAGCTTCCCATTACACCTTCCTTTTATACAGAAGACCATGTGATTGGACCCAGAACTTCACATGTTCACAAGTGTTTGACAGAAGACCCTGAAGTAGCAGGTATGATGTCATGAGAGGATAAGTCTGATTTGATCCTTGCTATCTCCCTACTATGAACACTAATCCCCAGCAATTACACCAGGAATGGCCATGGTGAAAAGCAGCTCTGGGATTCTTAACAGAAGATATAGTTGAATCTATCGCTCACCCATCATCACTCATTCTGCCAGATATGCCAAACAAACCTGTGGGACTTTGTAGGTGCCTACTAATGTTGACAGCTGGATGGAGATATCCCTTCTAGCTGCATCAAGAAGAGCCAAGAGGTTGTCCTTCCTTCCACAGCTGTAGTTGGGAACATTGGGTTTTCCAGTAGAGAGCATGTCCAGCAAGGCATCTGAAGTGCCAAATGTGTTAAAATAGTTGTCAAGGATGTTGTAGCCAAGTGTGAGATTTTGTAGGAGCCTTACATTCTTGTTGACCGCTTGAACATTGAAAATGAAGCATAGTAATTTTGACTTGTCAAAAGATAAGCTAATGTGAAAAAGTTTATGTTATTATCATCAACAGCAATAAAAAAACACATTTTCAATTTAATCCCCTTCAATTCCATTAAATATTCTGAATCTTAAGCAGATACTGATCCAAAACCAGAGGAAAATTATACTCACCATTTTATTTTAATGAGTATTAGGAAAATGGCATGGTGATAGTTTTCCACTAAGGTTAAGAATCACAAATTCATCCTTATGTAGTAATACTAATTTTGGTATGCCTAGTAACCAGTATATCAAATCATTCAGTCATTAAAGTGATACCAGCATTAAAAAAGAGGAAGTTTTATAAAAGATCTTGAAAAGCAGTCCACAAAATAACCCTCTATTCCTATAAGAATTAAAAATTGAATGTCTAAGATGGAGATAGATAGATAGATAGATAGATAGATAGATAGATAGATAGATAGATAGATAGATAGATAGATGATAGATAGATAGATAGATAGATAGATAGATAGATAGATAGATAGATAGATAGACAGACAGACAGACAGACAGACAGACAGACAGACAGACAGACAGGGCTGAGGTAATTATAACCATTTCAATCAAATTTTTTAACATAAGTCATTTTAAACATATTAAAATGATGAACTCGGGATTCAACAAGGAGACGAAAATAATCTGGACTTCTTTCAGTTTTTTTCTGCATCATATTTGGAGTTCAGTGTCTTCCACAAAATAAGACAAAGATAGAAGCCATGGAAACTAAAACGATTAGTAAATTAGACAGCCCCTGCAATATAGTAGTAAGTGAAAAAAGGGGGGAAAGTGTTAGAACTGCAAATGGAAAAGAATGCAACTCATTCTCACTGAATGACTTACGAGTCAAAATTCGTATAAGGAGCCATGTTGAAAGGCAATCTTATACTTGATAATTTTCTCCCAGTGATGACTATGCCAATGAGATGGTCTCCTGGCTTGTAATAGCTCCATGGTTTTATTCCATCCTGCCTTTGAAAACTCAGCAGGCACTTCATTCTAGGTTTTCCAGAGACTGTCTGGGACACCGGCAGCATCAGAAAAAGAAACAGGAGGTCCATAATTCAAGAAGAATAAGAGTTAGAAGAATTCAAAGCACTCTTGCTAGACAGAAATGCCAGAGTCTTTCCTGATTCAGAAAGAGACAAACTGAGCTTCACATGGAAAGGAGAGAAAGGTACCTTCAAGAACACAGATCATGCCTGTCTCAAAACCTGTGTCACACAGAGTGTGATCTGAGGCATTTATTCTTTTCTGGTGCAAGATCCCTTCTATGTTTCTTCATTCTGATGTTTATTTCAAATACAGTGACTGCAAAGGCAAAGAGGTCTCAAAGACCTGGATGGTGATGATTACAATGAAAAACAACTTCTCCCCTGGGTACTTGAAATTTCACAGGACTCCACGTGTGGAGGGGTTGGAGAAAAATGGTGAAAAATCACAGACACGGACAGTTGGGGAAACTGTTCTATAGTGGTTGTGGTTCTTCCTGTCAGGATATGTCCAGAAATTGATACTGGAGGAAAATAGTTCCACATCCAGGAAATTGACTTCTACTGTTTTCAATGTGGCATTTTGCCTCCAGAGATTGATGGGGAAAGTTGTCAGAATATTCATGAACTGGAATAGGACATAGCAACAGGTCAGCCATTGGGGACTGGCTGGAATAGGACATAGTGACAAGGTCAGCCAATGTATAGGCATGGCAACTGGGTCAGCCAATGGGAACTATTTGGTGACTGAGAGCCATGCCACATGGCTTGGAGACTGGGTGTGGCTTACCTCTGTAGTCTGTGCAAGAGAACTAATCTGGTCTGCTGCTGAACTGAAACTGAATACCATGTTCTCTCCTCTGCCTTTGAGCCAGCTCTTTGTATTGTATATATTACTTCATGTGCTATTATGTATATAAAGAAGTTAATGAATCAGCTATCTGTGTGTGCTTTCTGGATTTGATTTCTGCAACGAACTCTGACAAAAGTCACCGTGAGCTATGGAGTTCAGTGATACTCTTGTTTGATGCCTTTCTACTGCATCATTGTTTAAATTGGGGAAAAGCTTTAAGGTGGATAGAATTTTATTTTATTAATGGCATTCTATGTATTCTTCTTCCATATTCATGTAAGACACTGAGATCCTTTATATTCTGAAGTTTTCTAGTTTATTAAATAAACAGTGGCCTGTGAGTCAATTATGGTGGTCCCATACCATGGTGAATATTATGACCTACTTTCATTCACACACACCAATCTAGAAACTTCTTTGGGGGCAATTGGTGGGCTTTCTTCTCCTTGATTGGACATGCTCAGTGGTGTCAGGGCCCTTCCCCTCTCTGAGGCTCTCTAAGGCTGTGTGTTAACCCTCCCCCCCTTTTAGTTAGTTTATTAAATTTATATGCCACCCTTTTCCCCCGAAGGGGACTCAGGGCGGCTCACAACTCGAACCGGGGAAGGGGATACAGACAAAAGATTTAAAAGCAACAACATAACAATATATAATTTAAAACTCACAACAGTCATACCATTCGAGACAGGGGCAACAGCTTTTTAGCCCCAGGCCTGTCGGAACAACCAGGTTTTGAGGGCTTTGCGGAAGGCCTGGAGGGTGGTGAGGGTTCGAATCTCCACAGGGAGTTCGTACCAGAGGGTCGGAGCAGCCACAGAGAAGGGTCTCCTCCGGGTAGTCACCAGTCGACAATGGCCGGTGGATGGGATTCGGAGGAGGCCTAATCTGTGGGATCTAATCGGTCTAGTGGAGGTAATGGGCAGCAGGCAGTCTCTCAAGTACCCAGGTCCAATACCATGAAGGGCTTTATAAGTAACGACTAGCGCCTTGAAGCGTATCCGGAGACCAATAGGCAGCCAGTGCAGCTCGCGGAGGATAGGCGTTACGTGGGTGAACCGAGGTACACCCATGATCGCTCGCGCGGCTGCATTCTGGACAAGCTGAAGTCTCCGAATACTCTTCAAGGGCTGCCCCATGTGGAGCACGTTGCAGTAGTCCAGTCTAGAGGTCACAAGAGCACGAGTGACTGTTGTGAGGGCCTCCCGGTTCAGGTAGGGACGCAACTGGTGCACCAGGCGAACCTGGGCAAATGCCCCCCTGGTCACAGCCGACAAGTGGTGTTCAAGAGTCAGCTGTGGGTCCAGGAGGACTCCCAAATTGCGAACTCTGTCTGAGGGACGTACTGTTTGACCCCCCAGCCTGAGAGATGGAACACTTGGCCAATTAGTAGGAGGGAAACACACCAGCCACTCGGTCTTATCTGGATTGAGTACAAGCTTGTTAAGCCCCATCCAGTCCCTAACAGCCTCGAGGCACTGGCACATCACGTCAACCGCTTCATTGAGTTGGCATGGGGCAGACAGATAAGGCTGCGCATCGTCCGCATACTGATGGTATTTTATCCCGTGCCGTCGAATGATCTCACCCAGCGGCTTCATGTAGATATTAAACAGGAGGGGGGACAGGACCGAACCCTGCGGCACCCCATAGTTCAGGGGCCTAGGGGTCGATCTCTGCCCTCTGACTAACACCGACTGCGACCTGTCCGAGAGGTAAGAGGAGAACCACAGTAGGACAGTGCCTCCCACCCCCACCTCCCACAGTCGTCGCAGAAGGATACCATGGTCGATGGTATCGAAGGCCGCTGAGAGGTCAAGGAGCATTAGGACGGAGGCCTGACCTCCATCCCTGGCTCTCCAGAGATCATCGATCAATGTGACCAAAGCGGTTTCCGTGCTGTAGCCAGGCCTAAATCCCGACTGGAAGGGATCTAGATAATTGGTTTCCTCCAAGGACCGCCGGAGTTGAAAGGTTACCACTTTCTCAACAACCTTCCCCACAAAGGGGAGGTTGGAGACTGGACGATAGTTGTTTAAGACGGCTGGATCCAAAGATGGCTTCTTCAGAAGAGGTCTCACCACCGCCGCCTTTAAAGCGGGGGGGAAGAACCCCTCCCGAAGGGAGGCGGTAACAACCGCCTGGATCCAGCCCCGTGTCACCTCCCTGCTGTTAGCAACCAGCCAGGAGGGGCACGGGTCCAGTACACATGTGGAGGCACTTACAGCTCCCATGGCCTTGTCCACGTCCTCAGGGGTAACAGCTTGGAAATCAATCCAGTGATGTCCTTCCAGATTCTCCCCTGGTGCCTCGGCTGGTTCTGCGCAATTGGAGTCCAGGTCCATCCGAAGCCGAGCTACTTTATCCGCGAGAAATTGGACGTAATCCTCAGCTCTGCCCTGCAAAGGATCGCTCGTATCCCTCCTATTTAGGAGGGAACGGGTTATCCTGAACAGGGCGGCTGGGCGCGACTCAGCGGAAGCAATCAGAGAGGTAATGTGTCTTCTTTTAGTCGTCCTAATTGCCCGAAGATAGGCTCTGATGCTGGATGTTAAAAGCGCTCGGTCTGACTCGGACTTACTGGATCTCCATCGTTGCTCTAGGCATCTCTTTTGGCGCTTCATCTCCCGGAGTTCCTCAGTAAACCAAGGGGCCCTCCTGGATCCACTGCCTTGGATCGGCCGTAAAGGCGCAATCCGGTTAAGAGCCCCTGCCGCTGCTGAATTCCAAGCAGCAACCAGAGTCTCCGTCGGGCTGCGGGCGAGGGTATCAGGAACAACCCCAAGCTCCGTCTGAAAGCCCAAAAGGTCCATAAGTCACCTGGGGTGGAACCACCTAATCGGTTCCTCCTCCCTTCAGTGGGGGTTTGGTCTCCGAAAGTCAAGCCTCAGTAGGTAGTGGTCCGACCATGACAGGGGTAAGGTCTCACTACCCCTCAAACCAAGATCACAACTCCACTGCTCCGAGAGGAATACGAGGTCGAGCATGTGACCCGCCGAGTGAGTCGGGCCCCGAATTACTTGGGTCAAGCCCATGGCTGTCGTGGAAGCCATGAACTCCTGCGCTCCATCGGAGTGTTCACCGAGCGAAGGCAAATTGAAATTCCCCAGAACCATAAGCCTGGGAACTCAATTGCCAGCTCAGTTACTGACTCGAGGAGCGAGGGGAGGGCTGCTGCAACGCTGTTGGGAGGCAGGTACGTTAACAGCAGGCCCACTTGACCCTTGAGGTCCAACTTCACCAACAAGGACTCACACCCGACAAGCTCCGGAGCAGGGATCCTACGAGGTACTAGAGACTCTCGGATAACAATAGCCACACCTCCACCCCTTTCCTGGGATTGCGGCTGATGTAGCACCTGAAAACCCTCTGGGCACATCTCTACGAGGGGGACTCCTCCCTCCGGGCCCAGCCAGGTTTCAGTAATACATGCCAGGTCTGCCCTCTCATCTAAGATTAAGTTCTGGACGAGGGGAGCCTTGTGAACTACAGACCTGGCATTTAGCGACAGCAGCCTGAGACCAGGGTCCTGATTACTCACGCCATCTGGCCTTGGAGTGAGACTCATAGGGCCAGAAGGAGGGATCTCTGTAACGTAGCGAGCCCTCCTTCCCCGGTAATGGCCAGCCCTAAAGTCCCCGACATACCTGCCCCTCCCTGTTAAGACCGTAATGCTCCGGCCCACTCCCGTGTCCGTAGTCCCTCCAACCACCCCTATGGCCCCCACGTTCCCCGACAGGCCCTTCGAATCAGTCATCCTCTCACACAAACACAGCCACTCATCCATGCATTCCCCACATAGGTCAGTTAAAACACAAAAAATACAACAATAATGAGGTTAAAAAAGTGGGTACAGTCATCTATCAAACATACCAGTCACACCGCATTCCTAAAAAATTTTTGCGCACTGTGCAAGAGAGAAAAAACTTAGTGTTCTTAATCTTCTCCTCTGCGGAGTCCAGCAAAAAGGGCAAGACCCAAGAGTTTGAAATGGCTGGAGAGTTAATGTCAATTGGGGGGAGGTGCTGGGCAGGCCCCCTGCCCATGTCCTGTTCATCCCCTGCCTTCTCTTTCTGCATAGATTGAGACATTTTTTTTTTGAGGCCCAAAACTCCCACCAAATGCTTAGAAGGTGGTGTCATAAAAATATCCCGACAAAAAGCAAAGGGAAACCACAAGCAACCACAAGCAATAAATCTTACTTTAAGATCAGAGGTTTATTGTTTCATGAGCAATTTGGAACATGAATAGCCAACATAGCGTTACTTACATTAACAACATTGCAATAAGCTTCCATTGGCATAGCTGAATCCAGCAAGGATTAGCTACGGCCATTGGCCCTGAACTCTTCCCAAGATATTATTTTTTATACTTTTCTGCACGCATTTCACAACTAACTTCCTTGTTCTGTCTTACTGAGACAGTCTCCACATACACCTGTCTACATTTGAAGCTCCCAGACACTTGTTACTTTTAGTTCCTCATTTCCCACCATCTCATTCTTCCCGCTCTAAATGTATCCATACAAGTACAAACTTTGCAGAAAAAGCAGCAAAAAAGTCAGACACAAGTCAGCACATTAGAAATATGTTTAGTACATTTTGATATTATGTTAGTTTAAAACTTTGGTCCAGTGAGGCCTGCAAGCTCACTCCTAGGCCTATTACCTGCGACTTTCCAATGGATATTTTTCTCCCCTCACAGTGCAATTGAGAATCTGATTATGCTTACTATATCTGGATACCTGGTTGGGGGGGGGGTTACATTCTTATCTGGAGAGTGGGACATTGATATGTACACTTTGGCCTATGAGGAGGAACTGGAGAGTTGAGCGATGGGGACCTGAGGGAATAGGCAAGACTATCCTCATTGTGATGGGCAGAGGATGGGCAGAGGGTGGACCATATCCCCATCAGGTCCAGTAGTTTAAAGTAGTCCCAGTTTACAGCCCTTAGCTTCAACTCTCAATCCCTGGCTAAAGAGCCATGGCGATGCAATGGTTAGAATGCAGTACTGTAGGTTAACTCACTGCTCAATCAGGAGTTTGATTATGAGCAGCTCAAGGTTGACTCAACCTTCTATCCTTCCAAGATTGATAGAATGGTAGGACCCAGATTGCTGGGGACAATATACTAACTCTGTAAACTGCTTAGAGAAGGCTGTGAAGCAGTATGAAGCGGTATATAAGTCTAAGGGCTATTGCTATTGCTACCAGATCCTTGGTTGCTTTGGCTTTATCAGGTTGAAATCAGAATACCTGCCGTAGATGCATATTCCCATCACCCAAAGGCTCCCACCCTTCCTCACCTCCTTAAAATACACAGTGTAAGGACCTGGCCCAGCTGGTCCCCAAGGAAAGCAAAACCCTTGACTCATTGGAGGTTCATCAAAATAACTTTTACTGAGAAATAGTAGATGCAGAAAGGTCAGCTGAAATCTAAAGGTCCAAAGGTTTTGCACAAGGCACAAAACAATTCTTTTGTTTTCCCCAAACGCAATTACTCTGGCAGCCAATATGATACCATAGAGATGTTATGAGAAAACTGAGGTGCTGGATAGATAACAGGCCCCTCTCAGGGCACAATGGCCTTGGAACCAGGCTGGAACCAGCTGGGAAGGAGTCTGTTTCTCCTGCAAAGACAGTCCCTCTCCCTAATTCCCAAGCAGTTACACCAAAAGCAAAAAAATGCAAAGAATGCCAGAAACGTCCCTCCCCCCTCCCTCCAACATAATGGCAGGACATCTACATGGTGGACCTGCATGGTGGACACACAGCTTTTAAGGCCTCTGCCACAGGCTCCCAACTGCTTCCATCTTGCCTATTTTCACTTTGCAGCCTCTGACATATGCATGCACCAGAGGTGGGTTGTGCCCAGTTCAGCCTGGATCAGGCGAACCAATAGTGGTGGTGGCAGGAGGCTCTGCCACCCGCCTGGACGCTTCTGTGCATGTGCAGAAGCATCACATGCGAGCATGAGCAAGCGCAAACATGAGCAAACTGGTAGAGCCAGGATTTGCAACACACCTCTGACATACACTGTTACACTGTTAGCCAAAGTCAAGGAAAATTGCTCAACTTATTTCTTAAAAGAAGTCAGGATCATGGGCAGTTTCTGAATACCAAATTTCTCGGAATGATTTTCACACATTTCTCCATACCAAGATTTATTGGGAAGGCAAGAGAGTAAAAAAAATTCCAATAATTCAACCATTTCTGATTTAGGAACATAAAATTCGGATCTTCTTTGACCCCAGCATAGTAAGTGGAAATAATTAATATTTTCATTCAACTACAAGAGACTTCTACAATTCTTTACAATATCATAATGGTCTTATGTTTTTATGTTTATTCTGGCTGTAACCTGCTCCTTTGTGTTCAGGTCTGGCCTCAGAATGATAATGTAACACTTAGGGATGAAGATGCAACCCAACAGACCAGCACTGGATACCAAGATGGAGAAGACCTGAACAGCTACCATGTATTTCCCTTTAGTGCTCAGATAAGTGGGCACAAAAGTCACCCAGACACTGCAGAAGACCAGCATGCTGAAGGTGATCAGCTTGGCTTCGTTGAAGGTCCCAGGGAGATTCCTGGCCAGGAAAGCCACTGTGAAGCAGATGGCAGCCAAAAAGCCCATGTAACTGAGGGTGGTGTAGAACATAATAACAGATCCTTCATTGCATTGCAGGATGATCACTCCAGGCTAGGAGTGAAGGTCAGAGTCAGGGACTGAGGGAGAAACTCCAAGCCAGATGGCGTAGATGATAATTTGGACAGCAGAAGAAGCAAGGATGATGGAGCTGGCCAAGCTCTTCCCCAGCCATCTCTTCACTTGGTTTCCTGGTTTTGTGGCTAGGAAAGCCAGCACCACTGTGATTGTTTTGGCCAAGAGAGAAGAAATGGCAACTGAGATGATGCTGAAAACCGTTTGTCGGAGAAGGCAGGTGACTTTCTTTGGTTGACCAATGAAGAGAAAAGAAGACAAGAAGCAAAACATGAGGGAAACCAGGAGGATGTAAGAGAGGTCTTGGTTGTTGGCTTTGACAATGGGAGTTTGTTTGTATTTAATGAATAGGATTAAAATGAAGCCTGTGGTTAGGAACAAAAGCAGGGCAGAGGAGATGAGGATGAGGATGATGCCCAGATGTTCTTTATAGGACAGGAAAGTTATAACTTTGGGGATGCATTGGATTCTCTTCTCATTTGGATATTGTTCATCTGGACATTTGGTGCATTTTTCCGTATCTGAGAAAAACAAAAGGATTTTTTTCAAACATTCTGTCCTTTCATATTTCACAAATATGCCTCTTGGGACAACAGCTGATACCAGAAATGTTTATAAGATGCATTCCTTAACATCTCCATCAAAAGAAAATAAGTATTTTTTAAAAGAAAACTGTTAGATAAAGTCTATACATTTGGGGGAAGTCCTAAGTTTTGCAGGATTTCAAGTTGAATGCTGAGAACCGTCATAGGAATCCACATTACTAGAGATAAATAATGGATCATTTAATCTTTCAAGGCACACCTCCTGGAGTCTGGCAGGTGGCAGTTCTTAACATACTAGACACAGATTATGGTCATCCTGTCAAATTAGTTTATTTAATGTTCAATGTCTATGGCCTGAAAGATTTCTACTTCCTTGGAAGAAAAAGCCAGAATTAGTTACTTTGAAACTAATATAAATGCCAATCTGTTTTAATCTCAATTAGTAATTTATACATAGGTAAAAGTAAGGGCTCCCCTTGCACATATGTGCTAGTCGTTCCCGACTCTAGGGGGCAGTGCTCATCTCCTTTTCGAAGCCAAAGAGCCAGCTCTGTCCAAAGACGTCTCCGTGGTCATGTGGCTGACATGGCTAAATGCCGAAGGTGCACAGAACACTGTTACCTTCCCACCAAAGGTGGTTCCCATTTTTTTCTACTTGCATTTTTACATGCTTTCAAACTGCTAGGTTGGCATAAGCTGGGACAAGTAACAGGAGGTCACTTCCTTGCACGGTGATACAGATTCAAATTGCCAAATTGCCGACCTTTCTGATCAACAAACTCAGCACATTAGCCTCTGAACCACCACATCCCTATGGTGTATATAGGATTTTTCCCTTTTATACCATGGATTGATTTCTTTTTGTCTGGGGTTGTAGTTCCTATTTCACTATTTAACAAAAAAAAAGAGAAAGAAAAGAAAAAGACATCGCAAGAAGTGGGAAGGCCCAGTACTAACATCATGACGTAAAAGATTTGCTATGAAGGTAATTAAAATGAAGCTGCTGAGTTAAAAAAGAATATTAATTTTTTTACTTTTTGACCAGTAACATGGACAATTACAGCACCGGAGAAACCCATTTTATCTCCAATAATTGTATATTACATTTATCACACTTCTCTTCCTCAACACTGCCAAACTATTCACTAAGGCTGCATTACTATTACTATTAGTCTTCTCATCGTTCCTATCACCCATCTCCTCCCACTTATGACTGCAGGACTGTAACTTTGTTTCTTGTATCCTTATGATTTATATTGATATTGATTGTTTCCTGATTGCTCATTTGTACCCTATGACTATCATTGTGCTGTACCTTATGATTATTGATGAAAGTATCTTGTCTTTTTATATACATTGAAAGCATATGCACCAAAGACAAATACCTTGTGTGTCCAATCACGCTTGGCCAATAAAGAATTCTATTCTATTCTATTCTGTTCTGTTCTCTATTCTATTTTAATATGGACTTTCATTAAAATGCTCTGGATTAATCCATTTCAACAAGACCACCTTTCCTCCAGTGTCACCCACCTTCCTGAGTGGAGATGGTCCCCTCCGGACAAGGAATGCAGTCATAGCAACAAACTGGCTCTCCTTCTCGAGCCTGCTTGAAAAATCCAGGATGACAATTTTCTACACATCTGGACAGAGGCAGGGACTAAGCCGAAAAAGGAAATTTGCAAAGAAAATGAGTTAGAACATTTTCCTAATACAGGTGAGTATCTCTAATCAGTAAAAAGTATCCAAGGGCTTCACTGAGGTCCCCAATTTCAAAAACCTGCAAGTGATACAACTGCTTGTAGGTTCTCCATATTTCTCATATTTCACATAGGAACAAAAATCTTTTGCCCTTTGTAAAGTCTTTAGGGATGAAATAAGCTAAGATTTAAGTATGTAACAACAACCTTTGAAGTCTGGTTCAATATGCATCCATGCATTCTTAATTATCATTGATGTGAATCCTTTGGAGGGACACTTTCATTCAAGTAGGCTTCAAATGAAGGTCGTCTGAGAAACCAATAATTAACAAAAACTATTTTTTCTTTCAAATTGTTTGACATTATAGCATCCTTGGTGTCCTCTGAGCTTGGTTATTTGTCAGTCACATGGTACCTTGATTGGATCATGTGACTGACTGATTGAAAAAGGGGAAAAACTTTTATTTTCAATTAGGTAAAGCCGTGGGAAGATTCAGAGTCGGTTTTCACCAGCCTGTGCCAATATGATATGCCAAATAAAATGATTCTTTGAGGAACCTACCTGCCTCAGAGTTCTGTTTGCTATGGATGTATTACTTGCAAACCTGACACACAGTATGTTTAATCATGATTATTTCATGTGAAATGAAACCGTTGAACCTCCTACTAGGAGCAGAAGGCCTATTATGCTATTGAAACTGGTGTGAATGTGGTTCTCCTCTCAATGTTCAATTCTCTTTGTAGATCATCCACATTGATTAGTTTCAGTCCACTTGAAATGAGTCTGGTCTTAAGACTTTGTAAAATAAAGAAAAGAAGCTAGTACTTTCCATACCTTGTTCAGTAACTTCAGTCGAGATAGAGTAGATTTGCTAATACTAAGATTCTCCCTTTTAAAAGTCCCCACTCTCTCTTCATTGAAAGGATTCTTGGGGATAACCACCAAGCTTATTATATTCAGGTCAGCTTTTAGCTCCCCATTTGAGTCCCAGTACAGTTTCTCCCTTGTGATATTGAAAAACACCTTCTTATCCAGAAAGGGATGAAGCTAGAATGAAAAAAAATCCAGGGTTATCCCATGATCATAATAAACAGATGAATAAATCAGAGACAATGTCACTTTTATTAAATTCACACCCAAAATATATTTTTTCTACTGTTATGTATCATACAGTATATCTCATGCCAGTACTGGAAAGTGAAAAACACCAAAGGACACTTTACCATGCATAGTGGACTTGTGGAAGGAGGAGGAGGAAGAAGAAAAATAAGAGGAGAGGGAGGAGGAAAAAGAAGAATGAGGGGGAGGGGGAGGGGAGGAAGAGGAATAAAAATAGGAGGAGGGGGAGGGAGGAAGAAAAGGAGGTGGAGGGGGAGGAGGAGGAGGAGGAAGAAGAAGAAGAAGAAGAAGAAGAAGAAGAAGAAGAAGAAGAAGAAGAAGAAGAAGAAGAAGAAGAAGAAGAAGAAAAATACTTTTGAAGTTGAATCTTTAAAAAAAAAGTAGAATTCTTTTATTGTGACTGATAGACAATGAACTAGAAAAAACCTATAGAAAATTGGTCCAATTCAGAAGTGGAATAATGCTGAAAATACCAGAATTGAGGAATCGGTTGTGAAATTGTCATAATTTGCAGAACTGGCAGAATTGTCCTGTTTGTTCAGGGAAAAAAGATGAACCTTTTTGAAAGCCAAGGTGGCGCAGTGGTTAAATGCAGCACTGCAGGCTACTGCTAGATCAGCAGGTCAGCGGTTCAAATCTCACCGGCTCAGGGTTGACTCAGCCTTCCATCCTTCCGAGGTGGGTAAAATGAGGACCCAGATTGTTGGGGGCAATATGCTGACTCTCTGTAAACCGCTTAGAGAGGCCTGAAAGGCCTATGAAGCGGTATATAAGTCCACTGCTATTGCTATTGCTATTGCTATAGAAAAAGACTAGAAACCTTATATGGACACATGGAAGAAGCAAATGAAATGTGGATTTTTGGATTTGATTATGAAAAAAGTGGACTAAATAAGGAATTGGAGGAATTTATACAATAGAAAAGAAATCAGATAAACTTATAAATACTTGTTGAAAAGAAGGTTGAATATAGTTTATTTCTTTTTTTTTTCCCTTTCTATCTGTCTTACTTTTTCTTCTTCCACTTTTTTCTTTCTTTTTTGGATTTGCCTTTTACTATAGAAAACAATAAAATGTATAAACAACAAAAACGATATAGGATATGGAAAAAAGTGAGCTAAATTACAAGAAAGCAGATTCTGGCTAAGCAATAGGAAAAACATATCAGAAGGAAGAGCAGCTTGAGGGTGACTCTTCACATGAAAGATCAGACAGCCATCCCTCAAAAAGTGTTGTGGTCTGCTGATGGCCTATGGAGCTAGCAGCAGAGTCGGACAGTGAGGAGATGGGGGAGGAATGTGGGCCAGTCTTGAAGTCTGGGGAAGGCTCGGACAAGGGCTCTGCATCAGAGGCAGAGATGGGGCCAGGGCCATCTGGGAGTTATGTGCTGCCTCTGGAGCCTCAGCGGGACATCAGCGAGGCAGAGGAACAGGGGAAGCCTGTTCCCAGTGTGACTAAGCACAGAGCTGCCAGAAGGCAAGAACAGTTAAGACAGAAGGGAGAACTCGGGAGTAAGGCTTAGCGGTGATTGGCCCCTCCCATAGAACATAAAGGAGGAACAAAGGTATGTGAGCCTTTGCAGGAAGCAACTTTGTTCATGCTGTTCAGTTTACATTCTGAAGCTCAATTTTGACTCTGCTCAATGTGGCCTTGCCAAGCTAATTGCCAATTAAGTCTCTGGCAGCGTTTCAAGGAAGTCTACTGTCCGACTCTTTACAAACTATTTGGGGCTCACTACAGGCTGTGAATGAACATAATTCACAGCCTTTGAAATAAAAAGAGGATTTTTGGGACTAAGCATTTGCTTTTTACTGTATCAGGAACTCTAGGTCAGAACAAAAAGTTTTAACTGGGATTCCTGCAGAGCAGGAATCAGGGGGTGAGCAGGGGTTGAGGCTAGATGGCCTTAGGAGCTTTGCAATGATAAATACAAAATGACTTTAAAATGGTAGGATGCAATTGCATAATACATTCACATCCTTTTAAAAAAAAGTGGACAGATCTTTTTTTAAATTCCCAATATTCCGCATCCTGATATATGCCTACCGGACAAAAACAAGCAAAACTACATGTAGTTGCTGAAAACAGTGGCGCAATGTGAAAATAGTCAACAAAAGAGGTTTAACCCACTCCTTTTCATCCCTAGAAGAAGCAGAAGGTGGTAGAAGAACAGAAGGTATGCAAACTAGGGAATACAAAACTTTTGCTAGACCAATTCTTGAATGCAGCTCATCTGTCTGGAACCTGCACTGCATATCAGACATTAATATAATCAAACAAGTCCAGAGATATTTCACGAGAAGAGTCCCCTGCTCCTCTGTTTGCAACAGAATATCTTATGCCACCAGACTTGAAATAGTGGGTTAAGACAATTTGTTATTTTGCCATCTTGGATCCGACTTAAGCGTAATACATAAAATTATCTCCTGCAATGTCCTACCTGTCAATGTATACTTCAGCTTCAACCACAACAACACATGAGCTCACAATAGATACAAACTTATGGTAAACCACTCCAAACTTGATTGCAGGAAACACAATTTTTAACTTTAACAGAGCCGTCACTGCCTGGAATGCACTACCTGACACTGTGGTTTCTTCCCCAAACCACTAAAATTTTAACCTTAGACTGTCTACTGTTGACCTCACCCCATTCCTAAGGGGCATGCCTAAGCACACAAGTATGCCTATGGACCCTGTCCTAATATTCCCTTGTATTCATATTCATCTCATGTATTCATATCATGTCTATACTTATATCTGATATCTAATTCATGCTTGATGAAAATAAATAAAAGATAAAATAAAAAATAAAGAAGGAGGTTGAGATGGTTCCCCTCCTTCACCCTTCCATTTCTGCTCAGAAGGAATTAAGTTGAATGGATCATGGGTGGGTTCTAGCCGGTGTTACTGCCGGTTTGCTCATCTGTGCATGCACTTTGCACGTACATGCACAGTTCAATGGAAATTGTTCTGTACATGCACAGAACTCCAATAAAAGATGGTGACGGCAATGGCAATGACCAAGGAACTGGTTCAGGGGCATGGCAAGGCTGAACTGGTAGGAACCCACTTCTGGAATAGATCCTTGTTGAGACCCCTTACCTGCCATGGCTGCAGCCTTAGAGCTCCCAACTTCCTTTTGCCCTTCTGTCTCCTTTTGGATATGATGTAATAAGCAGCATGCAAGGCATATGCCACAGCCTTAACAACACTGTAGATGCGGTGTTCATTTAAAACCAAGACCCCATCACTAGCCTTTTGGGTTTTCAGTGGTGCTTTCTCAGTGCATCTTCTCCTGCTTTTGACAGAAAGGACATGCTTAGAAAAAGAACAGTTAAAAGCCTTCTTTTGGTAATCTCGGTTTAAATAGCAAAAGTCTTCAAAGGAGTTGTATTTTTTTCCCTTTTTTTGTCCTGATAGAAAAGGACCAAATACTATGGATGTATCTTAAAAATTTCCAAGTAGGTTGGAACGAATTATGAATTACATATAAAGCTGTGGTGATCCAGACTTTCCCTTCAATGGGTCCTGGCAAGTTTTCAAGTGTTTCATGTACAATAACCATTCCTTGTCTGAGCCAACCAATTTCCATAAAATAAACAAAGACATTGACTTGTCTCCAGGTAATAAGGGCAGCAGTATTAGAAGCTGTATGTGTAGTCATTGAGAATCTTAGTGAAACAACCACACAAATGCCATTCCTGGTTAGCATAGGGGTCAAAGTCTTCACAAAACTGTCTGCATTGTCTGTGTCTGAAGCAACAAGACCAATCAGGGTCCATCTGAAATGGAGGAGCAGTTGGACAATTGCTGGGTACAGGATTCCTTCTTTGGGGACCATCGGGTGGAAAAAGGGGAAACGAGTTTTGTCACTCAGAGTGTCTGAAACACTTTTATAAGAGACCTGGAAAAGAAAAAAAAGGTTTTGTTTTATTTGGAACCAGAATAAGAATAACAAAACAACAGAATTGGATGGGAGCTTTGAGATCTTCTAATCCAACCCCGTACTCAAGCTAGGAAACCCTATATTATTTCAGACAAATAGTTATCCAATCTCTTCTTCAAAACCTCCAGTGTTAGAACGCGCACAATTTCTGGAAGCAAGTTGTCCATTGATTAATCGTTCTAATTGTCAAGAACTTTCTCCTTAGTTCTAGGTTGGTTCTCTCCTTGATTAGTTTGCACCCATTGCTTCTTGTCCTACCCTCAAGTGCTTTGGAGAATAGCTTGACTCCCTCTTCTTTGTGGCAGCCCCACTGCTATCATGTCTCCCCTAGTCCTTTTTTTCATTAAAGTAGACATACCCAGTTCCTGCAACCATTCTTCATATGTTTTAGTCTCCAGTCCCCTAAACATCTTTGTGCACTTTTTCTAGAGTCTCCACATGTTTTTTACATCATGGCGACCAAAACTGGATGCAATATTTCAAGTGTGGACTTACCACATCAAGATCAAAATATGAGATTTTAATGAATGCAACTTGGTTTTACAATTGTTTTCAGGATTTTTATATTTATTGATCAGTAATATGGTAATATCACCATTTATGATATGATTTAATCTTTGTCATTTGTATGTCTCTATTCTCCTTTTTATCTTTTGCATGTTCACAGGGATGCAGCAGAAGCCCCAGAAGTTATGGGAATGTTGCCATGGGCAGTAATAGCCACTTTGCTCCTTGTCCTATCCCTACTGTTGATCCCCAATCTTTAACCATAGTACCTACAATGACCTCAATGAGATGGATACACTCTCACACAAACCTGTGGGATTTTGTAGGTGCTCAGCACAATCGATATCTGGCTGGAGATGTCATCATCACTTCCATCAATAAGAGCCATCAGGTTGTCTTTCTTGCCACAGTGATAGTTGGGGACATTGGCTTCTCCAGTAGATAGAATGTCCAGCAAAGCATCTGAAGACACAATGTTGTTTACATAGTTGTCATGGATATTGTAGCCAAGTGTGAGTTTGGGCAGGAGCTTGGGATTCTTATTGACCTCTTGAATGGCCATAATGACAGAAAAACTATTTGAATAGTCAGTGTTTCCTTTACTGTAAAGAAATGTGCACATCATCATCACCACCTTCATTGACCACAATGTGTATTGAATTTAGTCATGTTTAATACAATATGCCTTTTTTGCCATAAACCAGATTGATCAAAATCCAAAGTCAAATTGTACTATCTGATCAGCATTTAATTTCATGATGTTTGAGAAGATGGAATAGAAATAGTCTTCCATTAAGCTAATTATCACAAATATATTGCTATTAGTAGTAGTA
Organism: Thamnophis sirtalis; assembly: GCF_051295495.1. NCBI lineage: Eukaryota > Metazoa > Chordata > Lepidosauria > Squamata > Natricidae > Thamnophis > Thamnophis sirtalis. The sequence continues at coordinate 8,731,916 of NW_028261383.1, forward strand.
TTTACAATGTATGCAATGTATGGCTGTGAAAGTTGGACCATAAGAAAGGCTGAGTGCCAAAGAATTGAGGCCTTTGAACTATGGTGCTGAAGAAGACTCCTGCAAGTCCCTTGGACTGCAAGGTAATCAAATCAGTCAGCCCTAGAGGAGATCAACTCTGACTGCTCTTTAGAAGTCCAGATCCTGAACAAGAAACTCAAAGACTTTGGCCACCTAATGAGAAGGAAGGACTCACTGGAGAAGAGCCTAATGCTGGGAATGACAGAGGGCAAAAGAAGAAGGGGACAACACAGAATGAGAGGGCTGGATGGAGTCACTGTAGCAATAGGCGTGAGCTTAAATGGACTCCAGAGGATGGTAAAGGACAGGAAGGAGGAACATTGTCCATTGGTTCACGATGGGTAGGACACAACTTCGCAACTAACAACAAAAAATAGTATTTAGCGTGATTAGCATTAATTTTTATTTGCCCAAAATGGGGAGCTTCCAGTTTTGAATGGAGAGGTAGTAACTAATTAAAGGGAGATAAAACAAGATGGAAGGAATATAGTAAAATCAGCAGAGATCTCAATATCTAAGATACTTAGAACACACTCCTTATTTAGAAAAATCTCTATTGCTAGATTATTTAGTTAAATCAGGACTGCAGTCCTTGCCAACCTAGAAGGCTACTGGAACCGATGGAACACCCACCGAAATATGGTAAGCCACAGAAGAATAAATCAAGATTCTAACCAAGCTATGCCAGAAAATCTGGAAAATGACACAATGGCAAACTGATGGGAAGGGATCTATCTACATTCCAAAAGCAAAAATAAAAAAGGATATTAAACAGAGTATGCAAAATATTGTACAATATCTGTAATTTTCTCTATATTAGAATAGAATAGAATAGAATAGAATAGAATAGAATAGAATAGAATAGAATAACAGAGTTGGAAGGAATTTTGGAGGTTTTCCAGTCCAACCCCCTGCTTAGACAGGAAACCCTACATCACTTCAGACAAATGGACATCCAATATCTTCTTAAAAACTTCCAGTGTTTTTAAACTTCACTGTCAGGAAATTGTCAGTTGCTTCTCTTGTTGATTAGTTTCCACCTATTGCTTCTGGTTCTACCCTCAGGTGCTTTGGAGAATAACTTGACTCCCTCTTCTTTGTGGCAACCCCTGAAATATTGGAAAACTGCTATCATGTCTCTCCTAGTCCTTCTTTTCATTAAACTAGACATACCCAGTTCCTGCATCCATATATTTTAGCCTCCAGTCCCCTAATCATCTTTGTTGCTCTTCTCTGCACCCTTTCTAGAGTCTCCACATCTTTTTTACATCGTGGCGACCAAAACTGGATGCATTATTTTAAGTGTGGCCTTACCAAGGCATTATAAAGTGGTATTAACACTTCACGGGATCTTGATTCTATCCCTCTGTTTATGCAGCCTAGAACTGTATTGGCTTTTTTGCAGTTGCTGCACTGCTGGCTCATATTTAAATGATTATCCACTAGGACTCCAAGATCCCTCTCACAGTTACTACTATTGAGCAAGATACCACTTATACTGTACCCGTGCATTTCGTTTTTCTTGCTTAAACGTATAATCTTACTTTTTTATCATTGAATATCATTTTATTAGATAGCACCCAATATTCAAGCCTGTCAAGATCCTTCTGTATCTTAAGCCTATCTTCTGGAGTGTTGGCTATTCCTGCCAGCTTGGTGTCATCTGAAAATTTGATGAGATATTAAAGGAAGATGGATTGGAAGAACGTAAGTGTGGATTTAAACTTAGAGGAAAAAACATAAATAATCCAACACTACCCTGTGAAGTGAAAATGCAAACCATCAATAAACCCTAGTAATACGAATACAGTGAGAAAAATGGGATTAAAATTAAATATCAAGAAGGCAAAATCATGACAACAGAAAGAACAACCAACTTTAGAATCAGCAAAGAAGATATCAAAGTGATGGAGTCAGGAAATGCACCCCATGCAATCATTTGGAAGAGCATCCATGAAAGTCTTAGAAAAGATATGCAAATGGTATGATGTGCCTATACCTGTAAGAGTCCCGATGGCTCAGGGCTTAGAATACAGTGTTGCAGGCTAACTCAATTCTCACTGCCAGGAGTTCAATCCTGACCAGCTCAACGTTGACTTAGCCTTCCATCTTTCCAAGGCTGATAAAATGAGGAGCCTGATTGTTGGGAGAAATATGCTGACATCGTAAATCACTTAGAGAGGGTTGTAAAGCACTATGAAGCAGTTTATAATTCAAAGCGCTATTGTTATGGCTACTACCTAAAAAGGTCAGAATCATGAAAGCCATGATATTCCCAGTGACACTCCATGGAAATGAAGGTTGGACTTGAAGTAGCAAGCTAGGAAAAGCATTAATACTTTTGAACTTTGGTATTGGAGAAGATTTCTGTGACTAACAGATAATCTAACAAATCAACTCAGAGTTTTCATTTGAGCCACAGCAGCAATGGATGTACAATTGGAAAACCTGAAGGATCACATTAGGGGCAGATTGTCCTAGCAAAGACCTATTGATGTCTATTGGTCTCTTAAGAGTTGGCAAGTCTTAATGGCATACATTCAGTCAAACATTTGAAGTAGAACAATCCTGTAAGCAAGAGCATGGACTCATACTATATGTGATCCAGAAAAGCAATGATGAAAACCCAATCTTCCTCTTCTATTCCTGTAAAGAGTGGGCATTTCATATCAATAAACTATTTTAATGGTACAGAACTGGACTGGACATAGGTGTCTATAAAGTTTAAATAAGAGAGAAAGAAAGAAAGAAAGAAAGAAAGAAAGAAAGAAAGAAAGAAAGAAAGAAAGAAAGAAAGAATTATTCATAAAATCCCTGGTCTAAAAGTCATTCTTCTGACCTAACTAAGAAAGTAATGAGAAAAACATATGAAGAATGATTGCAGGAACTGGATATGTCTAGTTTGAACTAGGGGTGACATAATAGCAGAATTCCAATATCTCAGGGTTAGCCACAAAAAAGAGGGAGTCAAGCTATTCTCCAAAGCACCTGAGGGTAGGACAAGAAGCAATGGGTGGAAACTAATCAAGGAGATAAACAACCTAGAATTAGAACTAGAACTAGAACAGAACAGAACAGAATAGAATTCTTTATTGGCCAAGTGTGATTGACACATACGGATGACACACAAGGAATTTGTCTTTGGTGCATATGCTCTCAGTATAAATAAAAAGACAAGATACATTTATCAAGAATCATAAGGTACAGCACAATGATAGTCATAGGGCATAAATAAGTAATCAGGAAACAATCAATATCAATATAAATCATAAGGATACAAGCAACAAAGTTACAGTCCTGCAGTCATAAGTGGAGGAGATGGGTGATAGGGACAATGAAAAGACTAAGAGTAATGCAGCCTTAGTGAATGGTTTGACAGTGGTGAGGGAATGATTTGTTTAGTAGAGTAGTGGCATACAGGAAAAAAACTGTTCTTGTGTCTAGTTATCTTGGTGTACAGTTTCCTGACAGTTAGAACAATTTATCAGTGGAACAACTTTCCTCCAGAAGTTGTGAATGCTCCAACACTGGAAGTTTTAAAGAAGATATTAAATAACCATTTGTCTGAAATGTTGTAGGGTTTCCTGCGTAATCAGGGAGTTGGACTAGGAGACCTCCAAGGTCCCTTCCAACTCTATTCATCAAATTGATTTTCTTCTGCTAAAAGAGAACATCAGTGATCGAACAAGCACTGCAAGAGGAGGGGGAAGATCATCTGAGCTTAGACTTCTGAGTTTGTCTCTCATCTTCCTTCAGGCCTTCAAGATAAAAGAGGAAAGTGCTGGAAATCAAAATGAGCCAAGAAATTGCACCGTTCCTGAGCCGGGAATTAGTGGAATCAGAATGAATGAAAAAGTGCTTAGAGTTTCACATGGAGAAATGTACGTGTGCCACAGGCTGAATTACTTACACACTATGTTGAACAACAGGCGACTCGCTGAAATGGAATGGCAAATATAGAGCGTGTGTTGCACTGAAAATCGCACTAATCAGATGGTGTCCTGGATGGTAATGATGCCATGGCTGCACCCCTCTCTGTTGCTCCAAAGTCAGGGAACATTTCGTTCTCAGCTTCTCCGGATTTACCTGGGGCAGCAACAGCAGCATTAGGAGCAGGAGCAGGAGGTCCATTCCTCTCCAAGCTGAATCAGTCATCTCCCTATCTCCAAAGGTCAAGAAGACAGACAGATTCAAAGGATTCTCTCAACATGGAAAAGCAGTGTTTTTCTGATGCAGACAGAGCCCAACAGATCTTCACAGTAAATTGGGAAAAAAAATATGTTCAACAATGTAGACCCTGCTTGCTAAAACATACGCCAAACCTTCAGCCTGAACAAAGATGCATTTATCGCCATGTTGCTTCAATTTATTTACATCAAAGACCATCTCTGGAGAAGCTGCAGAAGAGGTCTCAAAGACGAAGATGGGGATAATTACAGCGAGAAGCAACCTGTCCTCTCGGAGGGCCTGAACCTCTCCTGGGATTCCATAATCAAAGATATATTCGTGTTTGTTAAAATGCCAGAAACAACTGTGGGGGAAGAGTTCTGCAGCAGTAGTGGTCCTATCTCTTGGGAATGTCCAGAAAGTGATGATGAAAAATGGGAGGTGATTTGATCTCTGATGTCCTTCAGGATGGTAACTTGTCTCCTGTGTTTTTCAGCTGTAAGATGAATTTTAAAAAAGAAGAATCCTGAACAAGTCATAGTTTTAACATTAGTCAAAGTTCAAAGATACTGATGCTGATTGGGATTAGAAAGTAGGGCGAATTAAAAATAGGTCATATCAACATTGAGTGGTGTTGTGGCCCAGCAGGAGCCATTGGAGTTGCCATCAGACTCCGACAGCAAGGGGCCCTATGAGTCGGAGGATGTGGAGGACCCTGGACAGGTTCCGACTCCGAGCAGGGTGCAGAGAGGCTGGTTGGCCACCAGGAGGCACCTGAGCCTTGGACCAGTGGGGAGGAGACAAGGGAATGTGATCCGGACGTCAGCAGTGGGGAGGAGCCAAGGGAGTTTTTCCTGGATACCTGGCACCGGAGAGCTAATAGGCGGAAGGAACAGTTGTGCAGTTACAGGAGGTAATTGCACTCAGCTGGTGGTAATTAGGCTCCTCTCGAGGCTATAAAAGGAATGCTTGTGGGCACACCCCTTTTGCAGGAGTCAACGCATTCATTAATGTTGGAGAACTGTGGTGTTAGCTTGGTAGGCTGGATTGTTGCCAAGGCTTGTCTGTGCTGGTTTGCTGCCAAGGACCTGTCTGAGGATGTGACCCAAAAAATTGGGAAAGGATAATGTTTCTAAATTTTGTCAACCACAGCAATGTCTTGCCTTACTTTCCCTCTCCTTCCAAACACACACACACACATGCACACAAACTTATACTACGTTTTGAATTTTCATTCAGCAATTAAACCTTTTGGTGTCTCAGGAATCTTGAAGGGAGTGAAACGGTGACAATATAAGAAAGTTTGCCTGGTGCTCCTAGTTTTGGTTCTCAAATCAGCTCAATGAAAACAGCCTCCCAGAGATTATGTCAAGCGATTTTTATTGGAAAGCTTTGTAGAATTGAAAAAAATGAAGAATATGAAGGCGCATTTCTTCATGTTTGGTGGACATGTATGAAAGCTTACAAAATTGGATTCAAATACATACACTGAGGCTTTTAAAGATACAGTAAATATTCAACTGAAGTCAGAATAATAATAATAATTCTTTAAAGTCAGCGCACAACATATATACAATGAGATTGATGGATAAACAATTAGAGACATTCCATGGAAGATTATTTCAGAACAGGATTGCTTTTCACCAAATTATTACATGTACAAAGTTAGAAAGAATTCAGCATACCCAACACTGAGGAATAGTCAGTGGAATTGCCAAACTTGTTGAGATGGACAAACTGACTTCTTTGATTAGAGAAAGGACAATATCTACATTTATTGATGACTGGAACACATATATCTATGTTTTGCATAAAAAGTCCACAAAAATGACTATGTGATTTATCATTGTAATGATTAGGCCAGATAAATTATAGGGGGGGGGGGGAGAGTCACAATTTAAGTTTAGACAGAAAGATTAAAATAGTTCTCTCATTCTTTTTTTTTTCTCTGTTCCAATTTAGTTTATATTAAATTTTAACTGGACTCTCCCCCAGGAGGAGATTTAAAAGATCTTGTGCCCCAAACCCACAACTGAAATAATGGGATTTTTAGAGCCTCTACCACCAACTACAGGTAGTCCTCGACCTACAACAGTTCATTTAGTGACTCTTCAAAGTTACAACAGCATTAAAAAGAGACCTATGGCCATGTTTCATGCTTACAACTGTTGCAGCATCCCTGTGATCATGTGATTTACATTTGGATGCTTGAAAACTCACATTTATTATGGTTGCAGTGCCCCAAGATCATGTGGTTCCCTTTTGTGACCTTCTGACCAGCAAAGTCAATATGGAAGACAGATTCATTTAACAACCATGTTACTAATTTAAGAACTGCAGTGATTCATTTAACAAATGTGGCAAGAAAAATGGGACAAAGCTCGTTTCACACATTGTTAACTCAGCAACATAAATTTTGAGCTCAATTATGATTGTAAGTTGAAAACAACCTATATATATTTCTGGTATATCAACAGATTCCTATTGCACAAATGCCATGTTTCAAAAACCTGCATGTGGCATCTCCAGCCTCAGGTCGGTGAAGGCCACTGAACAGATGTGGTTCCTTGAAAACTCAAAAATGTTCAGGAGACATATTTGAATTTCATTGTATAAGATTGGTGATATTATCTTCCAAACACCCTTTAATTATGTCAAGCAAAATTATTGGCCTACTTATGTATGGAGAGCAGCTTGAACTAATTTATTGGTGTGGACTGTTGGAAAAGTTGAGACTTAAAATTCCTCTGTTTCACATTTCTACATTTCTTCTGGGCGTAAGATGCTCCTTTATGTTAAGATCTGGCCTCAGAATGATAATGTAGCACTTGGGGATGAAAATGCAGCCCAGCAAAGCATCAATGGAGGACAAGATGGAGAAGATCTGGGGAAGAAGGCGGGGCTTAGCAGTGAGAAGATGGAGTTTCAGGCTATTCCTGAAATTCCTCTATTCCGAAGGATTTTTGGATGGGTCGTTGGACCCTAGCTGTCCCGTAGAAGACAGTGAAAGGTGAGGGGAGATCCAGTGACCTCAGAGACAATCGCAAAGTCTCTGGGGGGCGTGGAATTAACCCCTCCTGCCAATTCCTTTTTGGATTAGCTGTATGCTAACTGAAACTGCAGGTTGCCCCTAAGAAATGGTCTGAGTGGATTCACCTGGTAAGCTGATTTTATTACTCAAAGAGAGACGGTCCGCACTAAAATCTAAGCTAATTAAAACCAAAGAACAGAAGAATCCAGCGGCGAATCGGCTTTTTTTACATGGATTTATGGCTGGTGGTTACCCTATTTCTTAAATGTTTTGAATGCTGTTTACATGGATAAAGAAGAGTTTACTTTATTTTAACACCCCCTCGGGCTTCCCTTAAGTGGGCTGTAAACCAATTTACTATAATTTGGCTTCTTATAACTTGACACTTTTATTGCTTGGCTGTGTTGGTCTAAGATCAGATAAGATTGCATAGCTCTCAGCGTGTCTTCACTTGCGAATATCTTCTGCGTCACATCATGGCGTCTGTACTTGCTTCAAGTGATTCATTTCAAAAGATTTTTTCCGCTTTTCAAAGGTTGTTTGATACATATGAAAAATCTGAAAAAGAATCTGAAAAAAAATAGACTATTTGTTGTTTTAAACACTTTTTAAATAGTAATTACAGTCAAATGAAAATGGATATATGATGATGGTGATATGTATGAATATCTGAGTTAAAATGCTTGAGTTATGTTTGTTGACTGTGGAGAAGATGTACCAAAGTTTATTTGTGACCGACTGATACACTTTTTATAGCATGTAAAGAAAGATGTTGTACCTGTTTCAAATTAAAAATTAAAAATTTTTAAGTAAAAAAAAAAAGATGGAGAAGATCTGCACAGCCACCATGTCTTTCCCTTTGGTGCTCAGGTAGGTGGGCACAAAGGACACCCAGACTGCAGAAGACCAGCATGCTGAAGGTGATCAGCTTGGCTTCATTGAAGACCCCACGGAGATTCCTGGTGAGAAAAGCCACCGTGAAGCAGATGGCAGCTAAGAACCCCATGTACCTGTGGGTGATGTAGAACATGACAACAGAACCTTCATTGCATTGCAGGATGATCATTCAAGGCTGGGAGTGAAGATCAAAATCAGGGAATGGTGGAGAAACTGGAGCAGATGATAATTTGGAGAGAAGAACAAGAAAAGATGGGGGAGTTGGGAGAGAGGGTGGGGGGGAGAGAGATAAAAATTGGGAAACTTTTAGGACCTAGGGATTTTGCTGCAATGTACAGAACCTGTGCAGGCCAACTTGGAATAGCCACATGTTCTGAGGGTTTCCTTGATGTGTCTTAGTTTTTTTTCTTTCCCATCTTTGCTGCTATGCAGGCCTTCTGGAGTGATGCTGTAGTGTTCTGATGACACCCCTTTTTTGTGCTCCAGTGGGTGGTGGGAATCAAAATGTAAATATTGATCTGTGCATGTGGGGTTTCTGTAAACTTCAATGTTAAGGTTTCCATCTTCCTTAATGTGTATTGCACAGTCCAGGAAGGCTAGACTGTGAGATTAAAATATACATAAAGATTTTCCCACAGCTCATTCTGCACCCCCTCCCACCCCGATGATAGTCCATTTCCAGCCACTTGGAGCTTGCCAAAGTGTTTTAAGAATGCGGAGATGTTTTGAGGTAATCAACATACTTTCTCTAAGGGTCTGGCCTTGGGGTGTTGGTACAAACTGGATGCGGGCTGCTCTTGTCTTTATCACCTGCCACACACACCTTCCCTATTTCCCATCACATACACACACAGCTTTATTGCCAATCAATCCTCCCCCCCAAAACCCCTTGGTTGGCAGAATGACTATGAGCACCAAGCCGAACCTGCCAGACTCCTTCCCTCTCTCTTCTCTCTTCTATTCAGCAGTCTTATGTTAATACTAACATGGGTATTTATTTATAGGGGTAAAATGTCCAGACCAAACATAATTTCTAATGTTGTATTTCCCTCCTTACCAGAGGGAGCCCCCTTATGGAGTACTGTGAAGCCTACAAGGGCAACTTCTCCTTGAACTCTAATTTTGGTGACAATTAAATTAGTTAAAAATGGTTGAAATTACGCGAGGAATTCCAGAATTATGCTGGAATACACAAACACTCACAGCCATTTAGATAGATAGATGATAGATAGATAGATAGATAGATAGATAGATAGATAGATGATAGATAGATAGATAGATAGATAGATAGATAGATAGATAGATAGATAGATAGATAGATGATAGATAGATAATGGTCATATTACTTTGTTTGTTCATCCCTGGTTGCATGCCAATTTTAATTACTAATTGGTTCATTTGATTGCTATTATGTTGGAATTTCATTACTCTTATATTCTTCATATGTTTATTTCCTTCAGTTTTAAATAAGCTTAATTTTCACATTGATGCAAAGGAAAAATAAGAAAATGCCCAATAACTGCAATCAAAAAATTAAATGTTCTGAGCCTAATTAACAATTTCAGTCATTTCCCTACTTTTATCATGAGGTGTTCCTTAGTGTTTAGATCTGGCCTTAGGGTAATAATGTAGCACTTTGGGAAGAAAATACAGCCCAGCAGACCAGCACTGGAGGTCAAGATGGAGAAGACCTGCACAATCACCATGGACTTTCCTTTGGTGCTCAGGTAAGTTGGTAGGAAGGACACCCAGACGCTGCAGAAGGCCAGCATGCTGAAGGTGATCAACTTGGCTTCATTGAAGGCCCCAGGCAGATTCCTGGCCAGGAAAGCTACAGTGAAGCAAATGGCAGCTAGGAAACACATGTAGCCAAGGACAACATAAAACATGGTGACAGAGCCTTCATTGCATTGCAAGATGATCATTTGAGGTTGAGAATGGAAGTCAGAATCAGGGAATGGAGGAGAAACTCCAAGCCACATGGCACAGATGAACATTTGGCCAACAGAACCGGAAAGAATGATGGAGTTGGCCAAGCTCTTCCCCAACCATCTTCTCACACTGTTCCCTGGTTTTGAGGCTAGGAATGCTAGCACCACAGTGATAGTTTTGGCCAACACAGAAGACACTGCTATTGAGAAGACAATGCTGAACACTGTTTGTCGGAGAAGACAAGTGGCCTTCCTTGGCTGTCCAATGAAGAGAAATGAAGACAAGAAGCAAAGCAGAAGGGAGACCAGGAGGATATAGGACAGGTCCCGGTTGTTGGCTTTGACAATTGGGGTTTCTAGATATTTAATGAATATGATTAAAATAAATCCTGTGCTTAGGAACAAGAGTAGGGCAAAGGATACCAGGATGATGCCCAGATGTTCCTCATAGGACAGGAAGGTTATTCTTTTTGGGATACATTGGACTCTATTCTCAGTTGGATATTGATCATATGGGCACTTGATGCATTTTTCAGTATCTGAGAAAACAAAAAATAATATTTCTTTTATATCTATTTTCACCCTTCAAGAAATATCTTCTTTGGATGTCAAATGATACTGAGCAAGCATGGCAGGTGCCAATATTCAAAATACAAATGGAGACAGTTTGATAATAATAACAGTGACTGTGGGAATATCTCACAAACTATATATCATATTGCAACAGAATGCACTCTCAGAAGGCTCCCTGCTCAATGGCTAAACAGTCTAGATATCCAGCCATAGGTTTAGTCACTCTAGTAACTGCTCATACATAATTTAATTTTAATAATAACTAGCTGATAACCCAGTATTGTCCTAGTATTTATTTATCCTAATCCTGTATTAGACAGGAAAGGGAATGAATTATATATATAGTGTCAAGTCAAAGTAATTCACTATAGATATAATTGATTCCTAGATAGATAGATAGATAGATAGATAGATAGATAGATAGATAGATAGATAGATAGATAGATAGATAGATAGATAGATAGATAGATAGACCTATGCTGAATGTGAATGAGAGGGATTCACGTTCACTTAATAAAAGGGGTTTTGCCGAGACAAGGAATCTGCTTTGTGCTCTGGATGAATCTGCTACCCTTTCCTCTGGTATGACCCACCTTTCTGAGTAGAGATGGTCCCTTCTGCACAAGGAACGCAGTCATAGCAACACACTGGCTCTCCTTTTCTAGCCCTCTTGAAATATCCAGGCTGACAATTTTCCACACATCTGGACTGAGGCAGAGTCTAAGGAGAAACACAAGGAATGCAAATGAAATATGTTAGAAATAACCAGCATTGAAAAATGAAGGTAGACATGAACATTAGTCAAGTAGTTGCTGGACTTCACTTAGGTAAATAAGAATGTTTTGCAGTACTTTTCAAAGTATAAGACACACTTTCCTCCCCTCGCTTAAAAAAGGATGGAAATGTCAGTGTGTCTCATACACCGAATACTGCCATATTTGGCCTCCCCAAACCCCATCCCGTGGCTCTTGCTTTTTGCCAAATTGGGCATGTTTTCCTATGGCCATGATATGTGTCCTAAACGATCATCACCCAGCATCCCACATTAGACATGGGCTGAATCAATTTAAAGACTATGTTTAATATCACGGCATCTAAAGGATACCCTGTCAATTATATTAAAGCCTCCTAAGACACTTTAATAAAAACTATAAGGGTTATATACTCTCCAAATTCCATTTTCATTGAAGCCTATTTGGTGAATAGGCTTAGCCACTTGAAATGGGTCCTAAGGCTTTGGAAAACAGAGAAAAAACACCAAAATTTCATTCACCTTGTTGAACAACTTTAGCTGTGAAATAGCATCTTGATTGATAGTAAGTGTCTCTCTTTCCAAAATTCCTAGTTGCTGTTTAATGGGATCCTCCCCAGAGAGAACTATCTCGCTTATGATGTTCAGATCTGCAGCCACATCACCATTTTGGTCCAAGTACAATTTCATGTGGGAAAGATTGCAAAACTCATTCTTATTCAAAAATGGATGGAACTAGGGGGAAAAAATCCAGGAATGTTAAAAGCTGAACACTTGGGGTGGGGTCTATCCCACATGGTCTTTCCAGATTTGAATATTTCTTCTATAGTTGTCTAACCTGCAAATATCCTGAGTTGGCAGAACAAGTGTTATCACTATCCTCAAAAGAGAAAAAGAAAGGTTCAGCCATTTTTTACACATGCAGAGAGAGAGAGATGGAGATGGAGAGATATTCTGGAGTAGCCTTCAGAAGTTGTAGGTGCTCCATCAGTGGTGGCTTTTGACTGAACAACCATATGTCTAAAATGGTACAGTGTTCCATTTCAACTCTACTATTCTATGTCTAACTACATTTGATAAGAATATTTGTGGAAAGGATCTCAACATAGTAGATTGCAAAGCAAGTGTGAGTTGACAATGTGATGCTCATGGAAAGAAGACAAATGCATCCATAAAAATCTTAGAAGTAAATGTTCTGGTTTGGAGAGAAATTGACTCGAATACAAAGTCCCCTGGCAGACATCCTCCTTTGAGAAGAAATTGTAGAACTACTGGATCAGCTTTAGAGATGGGCAATGATACCAAGGAAGAAATCAAAGGAGTTAGTCTTATCCTTGAGAAAAGGCAACAAGGAGAAGAGTCATGTTAGACTATGGGAATGAAAATCAGAAGGAATCTGGGAGCACCTTTTACAATGGACAGAATCTCTTGGCTAGAAATCTAGGAGGAGGATACAGCACTCTTCCAATAGCTGAAATATGTTTCAGTTTATATCATATTGTGACAGATGTTTGCTCTTATTCCAGAATGGAGGTGACAGACTCAATTAGATTGAGGGCCACATCAGGGGTTGTGTTTGACCTCGGAGGGCCAGGGGGGACAAGGCTGTGATGGCCATGGTCAGGATGGGCATGGCCAGCTCGATGCCACTTGTGTCGGGGGTACCTGTGGTGTCCCAGACAGTGCTGGAGGGGATCCTCTTCCAGTCCTCTGCCAGTGAAAACAGACCTGGCAGAGACTGCAGGAGACCGTCATAGCCAAAAACTGAGCCCGGAAGGGCTGCATGTGGCCCTCCCGAGCTCCGTTTTCACTGGTAGAGGCACTGCAGGCCAGTCCTTCACTATTTACATGGCAGCCCCACTGGTCAAATCTAAACACCCTATGGGCTGGATCTGGCCTGCAGGCCTTGAGTTTGACACCCCTGTTACAGTGGTAACAGTGGAAAAAATGAACTCAGTCACAAGAGAGGAGATTCTAGCTGAATTTAATGAAAAATATCCTAAAAGGAGGAACAATTTTAGAGCTGATCTAGTGAGCCAGAGCTCAAGCTTCCTCTTCATTGATTGCTTTAACAAAAAGATCCAGCAGTCATTACTTAAAGAAGTTTTAACTGGGATTTCAGCAGACAGGAGGGGTTTTTCTAGATCAGGAGTGTCAAACTCAATTTCATTGAGGGCCACATCAGCATTGTGTTTGACCTCTGGAGGCGGGGTTGGAGTGGCCAGCTATATGTCACTCATGTCAGGAGTGCCTGTGGTGGCCTAAGAGTTTGGCCAATGAAAATGGGCTGCTTCCAAGGTGGCCCTGCAGGTCAGAACTAAGCACCCTGTGAGCTGGATCTGGCCCCCAGGTCTTGACTTTGACATCCCAGTACTAGATGGTCATCAAATTTATGAAGATAAAATTATAAAATGCTGATCACAAATTCATAAAGACAGGAATGTATTTTAAAATGCTTACATACTTAATGTAAAATTAATGAGGAAAGAAAGAAAAAACTGGGCTGTGAATGACTGTCACGGTGGGGGGGGGGTGTATGTTTAAAACGGCATTTGTATCTGTATGTTTTACTTTATATTGTTATGTATGATTTGTCTTGCTTATGTCGTTGTATTTATGTCGTATTTTTCTTCCTGTTTTTTAAAGGTAATAATGTTTAATAAAAATTATATTTAAAAAAAAATTAACACTGTTTAATATCAAAATACACATGGCACGGTACCCGTTCTTTGGAAAACTATCCACAAATGATTAGGTTGGTATGAGGATTGGTGTCAAAGATGTTGGCTCTTTGATGCTCAAAATGGTTGAGATGGTTCCCTTTCTCCTTTGTATTCCTTCCCTAAAGAAAATAAGGTACATGGATCTTTGTCAGGACTCCATCCATACCTGCCATGGCTGCAGCCTTCGAGTCCCCAGCCTCTCTTCTTGTCCTTTCCTTCTCCTCTTGAATATGGAAGAATAGGCAGCATTCAAGGCATGGGCCAGAGTATCAATCATAGCATAAACATGGCGGTTATATCCATTCCACATGCTGTTTCTTTCCATTTTGGTCTTCAGTGGTGATGTCTGAGTGCATCTTCTCCGGCCTTTGACAGAAATGTTTTCTTTTGAAAAAGAACATTGAAAAGACTGATTCATGGACTGTGGTTCCATTAAGAAATCCACTTCAAAGGAACCATCATTTGGCCTTTTTTTCCACTGAATACTATAGCTCCAAACACT